>NW_026571404.1:29436538-29676538 GCF_026225935.1 Boleophthalmus pectinirostris | reverse complement strand
TTCTTGAATCTTAAAACTTTAGGTGCTCTATAATCTCTGGTGATGTTATTGTGTTGCCTGGAATGTTCAACAGTATTCTTTCTAATCTGATATTGTTACACAGGCATTTTATTGCTCAGAAATACTTAGAAATTCATAATGAGTGGCCTTGCTGCAGTTTTGACCTCTAAACCTGACCTGAGGTGCTTGTTTCCTTGGTTGTATAAGCAGAATATAAAGCAATAATACAGTATATTCATCTATGCTGCTATTTTTGCTGTTTTCTCATCTATATTTTAATCTTGTTTCCTCATCACAAACATATCTAGAGCTGAGTTTTTCTCTCAAACAGAAAACACTCTGTTACACCTTGTGATGTCACGTGGTAATACAGGAAGTGCTCTACAGTGTTCTTAATCTTCATACACTAGGGTTTTGTGGTAATACGGTATTACGGTATCCCGCGGTATCAAAAAGTAGCAACAGTATTAGTTTCATTACTGTCATTAAAAAAAATCTGCAGTGCATAAGGACCTAATATACTGTAATATTATAATTTACTGATTCCTAAATGTATTTGCTCAGAACAAATGAATGTGTGGTTTTATTTTATATTTTACTTAATGCTATCATGATTTAAAACCAATAGTCATCTATAATGTTTCTTTTAACTGCGTGGAGAGATGACTGTCAATTTAGTTTTCGTTCCGTTGTCACGTGACGCTCATAAGGGAGACCAAGACAAGATGGCAAGTCCGGCTGCAAGTGAGTTGGTCCCCCCCAAAAAAATACTAGTACTTCTGCAATTTGGCAGCATTTTGGCTTCAGGCACACATTTGTTTACATTTTACAGAAAAAAAAAAAATTTAAAACCACATGACTAATTTGCATAAACTATAAAGCGCTGATAAAAACAGCTCTTTCCTTGTGCACTGATGCAGTCAGCTTCTGTCGGACTAAAGGACTCGACTCAGGGAATATATGTGTTCTTTCTGTGACAGAGAATGTGCTGCTGACGATGAGTCTGTTCTGTGCATATATCGTGTTGGAGATGGTTCATGTGAAACTTTTCAGAGATTACTTATAAGTCTGCAGGTCATATGCATAGACCGTATAGTGATGCGGCTTTGTATCTTATCAAAGTCATACTCAAACATTTTGGTAATACGGTAATACTATATACTGCGGTAAAATCCTGAGAAGGTTTAACGGTATCAAAAGTTGGATACCGCCCAACCCTACTATACAACTAACCCTAACTCTTAACTAGAATCATTTGGATAATTTCAAACATGGAATTGCCAATCTATACTGAACAAAAGGTAAAATGGTAGCTGTTAACTTCAAAACAACTGGTTCATGACACAAACATGTGTGAATGAAACAAAGCACAACTCCAGGAATGTTTTTGAGGAGGTAACAACATTATAACGTGGCTTAAAGTTCACAAGAGTCAGTTTTGTGTAATATAGGGCCTTTAACTTTTCTCAGAGTTATTGTGTATCCAGGGCAGGGAGACAAATAGGCCCTCCTTGTTGTCTCGGTGTGGTGTAATGATCTGCTCTGGAGGGGAGAGGACAACTATAAACAAACGCCAGGGCCGACCAACAGGTGGAGCCCCCGAGCCCTCATTAGTCATTCAAATTACCTTTTGTTTATATCCATCTGGTGTTTAAAGGTCCCTTCTGTGCGCCGGGGTCACGGGGTCATCAGCAAATAGGATGCAGCAAAACACAAGAGCAGAGTTCAGACAAAAACACCACGTTTATCAAGCCGAGCAATGCATAGTAATGAAGTTTGTGGATTTTTGTTCCCCTTTTTATCCTTGGCCTAGAGGAATGTTGTGAAATTCAAAGCTTACTTCGTACCTTATGTAGTTCACAGATTTGAGTGAGAGTTAGAATGCATGCGGTGTAATGTACTTTATTGTTTGTAGATTTAAAACTGAAATGCTTTGTCATCTTGATACTTACCATTTTAACTTTTCTTCTTTTCTAAAGGGTGGTGTTATTGCTTGGAATGTTCCACAGTGTAGCATTAAACTAATATGTCTCACATTTATTCATTATTTGTTCCATAAATACCCTGATTTCCATGGATTCTTGCTGTGAGCTGTCTCTCCTCTGCACAGATCTGAACCCCCCCCCAAAAAAAAATTTGGCTGAAAAAATTCTAAGAGGTTCACCCGCTTTACACCAATAGGAAAAGTCCCAAATTTTAGCTCCCAACTCCTTAAAGTTTTGTCATTAAAAACATTTTGTCAGCTCCCCCCTGACCTGTTTTGAGCAGAGTTGTCCAAGGAGCCACTTTCAGATCGCTGTATCTAAAAAAAAATATTTAAGGTCAGTCCTTCAAATTTTCAAGGGTTAAAATTTGGCAAATGTACTTGTAAAATATGGACTTTTACACAGAAATGAAATGAAACATTTTGTTGAGTTTAAGCTGTGAGTCATGAAATCAGGGTGTTTTCTTAACTTCTGAAAGTGCCTTCATAGTCCATGAATGATGAACATTAAAGCGAACACCACATTTTCAAAAATTCATTTTGCGAAAATAAGGCAGAACACCATCACAAATTTTGGATATGTTAAAAACAGACATCTAGTCTTTCTAAAACGGTCCATTTTATGTTGGTGGGTGCTGTCATGTTTTTTATATAACATGGTAAAGCTGGCACCAAATTAATTTTTTTCCATTTTTAACCCTTAATATCTTGTAGAGCGTTCATCACAGAGGGTCAGTTTTAAAATACAAAGTACACAGCATGTGTAGGAAGGTGTATGTTCAATATCAAACCTCTGTCTTTGAAATTTCCACAGTCCTTCAAAGATGCCCTCATATTTGAAGAGAATTTTCAAGCAAATTCAAGCCCTCAGAAATCTGTGATAAATCAAAATCACATGTGTAAAAATCCATATTTTACAAGTGCATTTGCCAAATTTTAACTCTTGAAATTTTGAAGGACCGACCTTCAGTTTTTTAGATACAGCAATCTGAAAGTGGCTCCTCGAAAAACTGCTCAAAACAGGACAGGTGGTGATTGACAAAATATTTTTTAATGACAAAACTATAAGGAGTTGGAAGCTAAAATTTGGGACTTTTCCTGTTGGAAAGTGTGTGAACCTCTTAGAATTTTTTCAGTCAAATCTGAGATGGTCAAGCGGGGACATTTGGAGATTTGGCGTGGAATTACCCATAGGACATTTTAAATATCGTTTAATACAATTTAAAATGTACAATTTGAGTTTTGGAGATGAAGACAAATAGGATTACCCAAACATGAATGAAACAAAACACAAGTCTAGACATGTTTTTCAGGAGGTAACAACATTATAACATGGGTTAAAGTGCACGAGAATCCATTTTGCGTAATATAGGACCTTTAAATATAAATGCACCTCTCCAACCTACGCTCACTTTTACGTCTTGACCCAGCTCTGTAGTCAGCGTCGTGACATACAAACAGCCTTTAAATGTACACCCATGAATAATTAAAATGTAGCCTCCATATATCCTTGCTTTGTAAATAATTTTTGATACTAGTACAGTCAATTCATAAGGCAAAACTGAAAGTGCGTCTCTACTTGTCACTCTTCATCTCTTTAACCAAGTCTGTCAACACATCTTCATTACAGTCTCAAAGCACAACAGCCCGACGAGCCTGTGTTAATAATATGGCGTCTTCCGTTAATGGATCCTAGCGCTGCGCTCTCAGATATCGTGCAGTCATACTGTATTCAGTCAGGGTTCATAAATGGCACAGGCTTTTAACAGTGCTGATCTGACTGACGGTGGTCTATAGTTACATGAGGTGTCTCTCACACGCAGGGTACAAGGTGGACTACAGAAAAACAGCACCAGCTAAGACCTATCGAGATAACAAATTCTGAAGAATACTTTGAAAATCTGAGCAGAGATTGGACACCTACCAACGCAGAAATGTGAGTGGTAGAAGTGTAGAAATGGTGGAGCTAAAAAAAAAAAAGAAAAAAAAAGAGAACTATTTAGTCACAGAATACTGAACCCCTGAATTAACATGTATTTTTTAATGTATTCTGTTACGTGGGCCAATCAGAGTACTCTGTGAATACTTAGAACATTTTTACATTAAAGTGCATTATATTTTAGTTTAAAAAAATACTACATTGTATTACAAACTGCTTTATTTCTGTTGTTCTGTTTGTCGCACATTCTTTTTTCTCACTAATAACACATAAAGCCAAAATTACATGATAAAGTATTTATTTAATTTAAGAAAGTAACTATAACTGAATACCACCAAATGAAAAACTAACTGTACCAGAATACAGTTAAATACATACAGTAAGTATTCAGAATATGTATTTTCATTTGTATTCATTTACTCCCCAACACTGAAAAACAATCATATTGAAACTAATTTACTCCACTGACAAAACCCAAGAGCAAATTCATATCACAAAAAAACTATTTTAAATACAATACAGTACAATACAAGTAAAATATTGTTAAAGAAACATGAGCTGCAATAAGTAAATATACAACCTCCTAAGACTCAAACCTTTAACAGCCAAAGATGAACCAAAATGTACTGATGATAAACACTGACCCCCAAAAATATTCTTCCAGCTTCCTTATATTGAACGATAAGTCAATATAGTATTTATTGTGACAAGCCTATACCAGATACCTTTTATTTTCATTTTAATTATTTATAGAGCCTTTTTCTTTCTCTTCCAGTTCCCTACAGTCTGGTTTCCAAGTGGTGGAAATGTAAATGTAGGAAAAATAAAAGAATTGCATAAAAATACAACAAGGTTAGTCTCGAGGTTAGATTTCACATTCCACGAAATTGCAGTAAACATAATTATTGAAGATTTTCTCTCTAGTTTGCCCTTTCTGTGGTTTATAATTGAATTGCATTATTGGTATTTACCACAGGCGTAATCCCACCAAACTCGTGACATTTTTTTAATTATAATAATATAAACTCAAATTGCTGTTTTTCTACTATTCTGTCACTCTCACCTTGAAAATCTAATTCTGAAAATGACCATGGACACTCACATCAATCACAGGCTCCTGAGAATATGTTGTTTTAATCTTTCTTAAATCTTCTAACTTTTTTGATGGGGTTTGTGTGCATTGAGTCACCATGGTAACTTCACCATACACCACATGTAAAGCACCCCAGTGTGGTGTCACTGCAAAGTATCAATAGTGACATCGTGATAGAAAATAAATACAGTAAATATCTATCCACCAAATTAGCTGCATTTTGTTGTGTTGGTATTTACCATGTTTTTCGAACTATAAGTTGCACCAGACTATAAGTTGCTCTTTTTAGGGGAAATTTATTTAATGAAATCAGAGACCAGGAACCAACATCCCATCTTGAAAGGCAAGTTATAATAATATCAATAGAATAGCGAACTACAGGCTGATAACGTCACATATGAACAGTTCTTCAGAAAACTATAGCATAAACAACGGAACAACAAGTTTACCAAACTCTTCATCTCACTCCAAATCACTAAATCCATTGAATTCTTCATCCTCAGTGTCACTTCTGAGCAACTCCGTGACCTCCGGAGGAAAAGGGAACGCCTCTTCTGTGTAGCTGTCGTCAGACTCAGCATCAGTTCCAGTTAGAATTATTCCGGCCTTTCTGAATCGCGACAGGATGGTTTCGGTGTCACTGAAGTTCAGGCTTTGTCGATCCACTCATTGACTTCCAGGAAAGTTGTATGGTGCACTCTCCCTGTTGTCAGAAGATTCTCGCTCACTCCAAACTTTCTGTCTGCTGCTCGATTACCGTTTTTGGCTGCAGATTTCACTGCTTGCAGCTTGTAACCTGCAAAATATGATTTTCTTTTTGGGGCATTTGTGTTCAGCCTTCTCAGTTGTTAAATTTTCAGTGGTACAGAAGTAATGGTGTGATTTCTGCAGGAGACATGTGCAGTGGAGAGCGAAGTGACAGTGGTACAGAAGTAACAAGAGTAGAAGATACTGACACACAAGTCTAGAGTGCCCTCTCACAGCTGTCAATGTGAACATTTTTATGTATAAGTCGGAGTATAAGTCGCAGGACTACCCTAACCATGGTAATAAATGTGACTTATAGTTGGAAAAATACAGTAGATAATAAAAATGGGTATGGTCCAGAGCAGTGTGCATGTCCCTGTGCATGTAATAAAGCTAAATTTGTGCCCCAGTACAGTTCTATTGTAAACTCAGCTTTTAGGGTCAAAATGAGACCACTGTGTACTGTCTTCTAATTATAAAGAAATGTTATCATCAGAAGACCTGGAAGTAAAACTGGTGTGCTGTTAACATCCCAGTTGTTGTTAGCGTTAATGTGACAGCAAAACTACTCTGGCCTCAGAAAGTTGTGTAAAGTGTGTATAAACTCATAACAGTTAATAATGAGGATGCTAGGAACGCAATAGGGAAGTGAGGAATTACTTTGGACTAACTTGAACTCTGACAAGGCAGTAAAGCTTGTGAACCTTTTATTCACAGATGTGCGAGACTGGAGTTAATTATCAGCGTTGGGCTACAGTGTGCACAATGTTATGCTGGTCACAGTGGGCTTCAGATGTGTTCTAACATTTCACTGAGCAGCTATGTACTTTGAAAACTTGCGAACTGTCACTCTTGTTGAAATTGTTTTTGCACCTGAGTTTTACTTCTTATTTTCCTACCTATACTACTACAAATACATTGTAGCCTTAAACTTTATGGTATTCTCTAAAGGGCCTATATTATGATATTTTCTGATCTAGGTTTATAATGTTGTTTCATCATCACAAATATACCTGGAGTTTTGTTTCATTCACACATGATTAACACACAAACACTGCATATTTAGGCTTTGAGTTCTTCTCTCAAACAGACAACACTCTGTTCCACCTTGGGATGTCATGCAGTAATACAGGAAGTGCTCCACTATATTTTTAAACTTCATTCACCTTCACTAGAATCATTTGGATGATTTTCAATTGCCAATCTGTACTAAACAAAAGGTAAAAAGGAGCTGTTAACTTGAAAACTACCTCTATGAGTGTGTATACATGCACATCAGTATCCCGGTTCTTAAGCATGTCCCGGCTATGTCAGTATTCAGGATACTACGTAAACATGCACCCTGAGAAACCGGGATACTCATATTCGTGTATACATGATCAAATAGAGTATCCCGGTTTCTTGACACAATCTTACAAATGCACAAGCGCAAAAATTACCTTAAATTAATAAACCAGGAAAAATACAAACAACCATGAGCTCCTTTTAGCATAGGAAGCTCGAGAGGTTCTAACCAGCAGTACGGAGCAATGAGGTATCCCACAATCCACTGCGCAGATCAAACCCAACTTGTAGATTTTTTATTAAAATATTTTGCATAAAAAACTCGGCTTTATAACTTCTAAACCATAACCACATCAACCCGTTTGATAATATAATTCAACTTTGCCACATTTGTTTACGTTTTACTGAAATGAAACTTAAGACCGCATGGCTAATTAGCATAAATTGTTAGCGCCGATAAAAAGTGCTAGCTCCTTGTGCCGCTGATGCGTTTCAGCTTCTGTCTGTTTTTCTGTGACAGAGGAGTGGCCGATGATGGTAAGTGTGTTCTGTGCGTTTATCGTATAGGAAATGTTTCCTGTTTAACTTTTCATACATGTGCAGATCATACAAGTGCAGATTTGTGTGCAGGTTTAGCGCAGTCATTTCACTCATGTATAGTCACTTTATTTATGTTGCTATTGTTGTGGTGAAAAGACTGAAAAGTATGTCTTTTGGACGCATTCGCACTCAAATTTAAGTTGCAGTAACCGTGATACTGCGTATATATGCCACAGTATCCCGGTTACTGTCAGAATACACCAGCTACAGTATCCCGGTTTCTCATAACCGGGATACTGCCATAGCCGGGATACTGAAACCGTACACGTGCACCATGACGAAATCAGGATACTCAAAAAACCCGATTATAACCGGGATACTCATGTGCATGTATACACACTCAATATGACATCATAAGGTGGAACAGAGAATTTTATCAGCTTTGGGGATGTAAACAGACTAATGAGTAAGGATTAGTCAAACGTGTGAATACTCGAGTAACAGTAGTGCTTTCGTTTAGCTTCACACCTGTCACACCAAAGTTGTTGACATCAGCTGCAAAATATCAATAAACTTGTATCCCAACTCCCACCATCTAAATATTTCCGCTTACTTTTATGTCCTCATGTTTTGCCAATAGAAAAGTCAGTTTACTCCAACTTTTAACTGCCTCCATGAGCTCCCATTTGTTTCACTCTCTCTCCCTCCCTCACAGCTCTTTAGGTTTGCAGTCTCGTTGGCCCTCGGACAAGACAGTGAAATGTCACAGATGGTGGATATGCCATGTCCACTGGGGGAATTCAAAACTGCTTAAAACCAAGAATCCTTCCATATGAGCTCTTTCTCACCAAAACCGTTTTGGAGGAAATTGAGCATAAACAACTAACATTTCTTAAAACATTATCGCAAAGAAATAAGAAGTAATTGCTTATTTTGAGGGATTAGCGTTGCATGATGAAATGCTTCCTCAGGCTGTATTTCATTGGGTACCTTCCTTTCAAATGGTAAATGGACACATTTTTGTATTGCGTTTTTTCCACCTTTAAGGCATTCAAACAGCTTTACTTACATACTAGGAACCACTCACCCATTTACACACATATACACCAGGGTATGCAGGGACTGAGGACAAGGGGGGTCATCTATGGGAGTTGGAATCGCATCGCCAACCTGTGGGTTAGTGGATCTGACCGCTCTCTATCACACAATTATGTTTCATTTTGAGAGCGGGATTCGGACCACCAACCTCAGTGGACAAACAGTCACCAGTTTGGATAATCAAATGAAGAATGTTTGATTGGCTGATCTAAACTGGCAGTGGTTCACCAGCAGTTCACCCCACTATTTTCTGCCTCTGCAAAATGGCATCTGAAATCATTTAAATGTTGACATATGCTAAAACAGATGGTCAAATTAACTTAGGTGCTACCAGTGTTTTTATATCAAACAAGTAAACATTTGTAGGTGGTAGGTGGAAGTCAAACCATTTTCAGTTGTTGGAATTAGAGTTGTAACAAAGTTGGAAACAAACTTGTGCAGGTTTTGTTCAGCTGTTTGTTTCCTTCAGTGTCACGTCTAACCTTCATACAGAAGACTGTTTCTTTCAAGGGGCAAACTCTTCATGTTGTGCTTTGTTGAAAGCTCAAAAACATCAGTTTGTCATTATGGTATCGCAGCAAAGGTCAGGACTTCACTTTAATAGAATTGAAGTAGGGTGAAAGTTAAGGTACACTTTATTTGTTTGGTTTGTATAGCCTCTGTATTCAGTCGTTCACATTTATCAGCGTGAACCGGATTGCACAGAAAGCAATCAGGAGAAGGCGGGACGTCATGACAAACACTTAAAGCTGATTGGCCAGACATCACAACAGCAAAACAAGCCAAGAAATCAAACTTTATTTAATCTAGTTAAGAGCAATGCACAGACATCTTTTCTGTCCACAAATGCACAAAGTGTTTCCCTTTGCCCGTTGGCATCAGTGTTTGTTTTGGTTTGTTTGGGTGCTTCACATTTGGCTCCTGCCCAAACTACAATGCTGCCCTGTGATTGGTCTGAACCACTGGTGGCCACACTGGTAGAGTTGGTGAATTCACAAGTATCATATTGAGAATTCACCTTGCTGGCCAGATCCATCCTTCAGTGTGACAGGGGCACCCTATCAGGAGCAATGCAGCGTGTCGGGGCCCACGTACAGATCTTCAGTGCGGGGTTCATGGTCTGAGCCCGTCCCTCTCTCCCTTCTCCTGCTCCGCCCCATTCCCCGGGCCTGCCACGCAACGTGATCATTGAATATCATGTTTTTGTAATAAATGCCCAAACAGGGGTTAAACATTTGCCGTTGTTGTGTCACCCCAACTTGTTAGAGCACTGGCTTGAGAGACTGCGACAAAGAAAGCTCGACATTTATTATAAAAACATGATATTAAATGGTCGTGGTGGTGTGACGATGTGGCGGCTCAGAGCGGAAGTGCAACACAACCAACAGATAATTTAAAAAAAAAGTGGAGGGGAAAACCAAAAAGTGCTCAAACATATCATTTACCTTTTAACTTTATTTAACCAGTTAAAATGAACAAATTCTCATTTTCAACCAACTGCTTAGGTAAAGGTCTTAATAGTAAAGGAACTGTAGAATGTAACCTTGGTGTTGGTTAAAATCCTTCTTTTATTCTATTTCTAATATACTGGCATACAAAATTTGTATTCAGGAAACCAGAGTTATACCACTAAATAAACCAATTGAAAACATAAACCACGCCACTACAGTGGATTTGGTGGAAGTCTGATGATTCAAGTCTTCGAGTGAGGCCCTGTCTTTAATTGGCTCTTGACCTTTCTATCCAAACGAAATCCCCACCGAATGTTTGACTTTTCCCACTCTTTATATGAAACATCTAACAACCATGCTCACAAACGTCTTTCGCTGCTACTTTCTCTGAGTTTTCTTCCATTTTCTGTCTTCCATCCCCCCTTTGCCATCCCCTTCTCTCATCCCCGTGTCTATCATTTCTTTTCTTTTCGCCGACTCTCCCTCGCTCCACTCGCTTTTTCGCTTGTTTCCTTTGAAGTGCTAAACAATGAGCGGGCTGTGCTGCCTGTTAAGCTTGCAGGGAAATCTGTACTGAAATGGCAGAGTGCTGTGGTGTCCTGAGGTCCTTGGGGGAAAGGGGAGGTAGAGGCAGCATCACTTGTCAAGTCAAAGTGCAATGTATAAGAGGAATATGCTATAGCTTTGTTTCCCAAATTGAGCACTTCAGCAATGGAGCGCAGTTTCTTGGTGTAGGCTTTATTGGAAAGGCCAATATAGTAGAGATTAGCGGTGAGCAAAAATATCGAAATATCAATATATTGTATCGTTTAATGTGATGATACAGTATCGATATTGTGGGTTTTTACTAATTATTTTGTTACAGCGCTACAGTTTTGTTTCTTGTTCAGAGGAAAGAAACTCTTTTATGCGACACATTTGACATTTTCACTGTTTTGAGGATTAAAATGTTTGTGTTTCATATTAACTTTTCACAAGAAGTGGTTTAACAAAGACTTTTATTTTCACAGCCTTGATTTAACCTTTATTTTTTATTGAACTGTATCGAATTGATTTGAAATATATCGTATCGAGCTCACTATATTGAGATATGTATCGTATCGTGGCCTATGTATCGTATTGGTAACTTCCTAATGATACCCAGCCCAAGTAGGGATACATCAATAACTGAAATATTGTGATATCGTATCGTCAGAGGTCTCACAATATATCGAATTACAAGTTTCTTTCGCTTAAATGAATAGTTATGGTGCAGCAATAGCAAAAAAAAACTGAAGGAACTACAAAGACCATGATCCTTTGCTCCATTTCAGTGCAGACTACATGAAGAAATAACTGTTAGAAGCACTTTTACATTTCAGTTCTTTGGATTAAGTCTTGTCAAGAAAAAAGTAGCATATTGACAGATTTGTTAGCCTGCACAAATATCACAATAAATACTGTACTGTGAGATTTGGATATCGTTACATCCTTATAATATAGCTTGAAATGGGGGTGAAGAGCAGGGCGGGCATTCGGCAAAGTGTCAGATTTGGGAATTGATCTCATAACACTGACCCCTGCGTAGGAGCCTCGCATATGTGCTGCTGATTAGACCACCACAGCACAATTTATAACATTTGTATTTATTTTTGGGATTCAGTTCAGTGGTCCTAATTTTTAACACAACCAGGGGAAGAAATATTTGAGAGAAGTTTGGAATATGAACTGCTTAACTAATATAACACCATGTGCAGCGTAAGAAAAATAAAGGCCATGTGTGAATGCTGGCACAAGTAACAAGGGCCAAATATTTCACCAAACCGCTACAGAACACTGAAGACACTAGTCCAACTCTAACAGCTTCCAAATGTCACAGTAAAAGACGCGTTGTGTAACTTCTCTGGTGGAAGGTCGTCACCTCCTTGCACATTTATTAAGTCACAGGTGGTTTTATAGCTCAAAAAGAGAAACATGCATTCTGACTGTGAGCGAGGTTTCCTTTCTACAGATCTGAACTGTACCTTGGTCTGGTTTGGTCTCCAAGGTAGAAGGATTTAATATCATACGATGAACCATTCTAGACAAAGCAATAACACCTCCGTGGAGAAAAGCATTTGACGGACCCTCCAGCAGAAAAGTCACACAATGGACCTTTATTACAACAGTATTAAGTATAATTATTCAAATGTCAAATTTGTGATTAATCTGAGTAATATTTTTAAAAGCACAGTCCAGAATTTTGGACATAGGAGCTCATTTCCTAGTGAGCCAGAATGTTGGAGACATGTGGAGACAGTTTTTTAACTCACGCTCTCCTCTGGGTCACACCCGACAATTTTTTTTTTTCCCCTTCCCGCTCTCTTGGGGTGGGTCAATCAGACCCAAAAATTTATTTTCAAATAAATTCTTGTCAGGTGAGAAAATTAATTTTTGGGTCTGATTGACCCGCCCCAAGAGAGCGGAAAGGAAAAAAAAAATCTTTGGGTCAATGTGACCCCCAAGGAGAGCGTGAGGGTTAAATATTCCATCCAGTCCTTGTATTTGCAGAGGTCACTGGTGCTAGGATAGCGCATGTCAATGGCCATAGTTAGCCTGCTACTAAAAACAGTCTTACCCACTCCACAAAGCACCTGAAGCAAATCTATTATTACGCCAGACTGTCAATGCAAATGTCTGTGTTGATAGAATAATGTTTGAAATAAAACTAACCTTGCATCGCATGAATCGTCGCATGTTGAGGGACTATTTTCTCAGCAGCAGTGGAATTTTACTTTGCCGGTAAGATAGGTGCTAGGTGATATCAATCTGCCGCTGCCAAGGTTTCTATTAGGAAGTACAACTCTCTACAGCTGCTTAGACATAAATCCTTCAAATGCAAGATTGGTTTTACTTAAAATTATTCTATCAACACACATTCACATTGACAGTCTGGCGTAATAATTGTTTTGCTTCGGGTGCTTTGTGAATTGGGTGAGACTGTTTTTAGTGGCAGGCTAACTATGGCCATTGACATGCACTAGCCTAGCACCAGCGACCTCTGCAAATACAAGGACTGGATGGACAATTTTTAAAAAGTGTCTCTACATGTCTCCAACATTGTGGCTCACAAGGAAATGAGGCCTCTATGTCCAAAATTACAAACTGTCCCTTTAATCGTTTGGCAACATTAATGAAAATACTATATTTTGTTGTTGGAAAAGGACATTCTGTTACCTAAATAATTAAAAATAATAATAATGCATTTTATTTATAACTCGCTTTACATTTGCCAACAAATCTCAAAGTGCTACAGAACATTAAAACAATTAAAACAACAGACAAAAGGCAGGTAATAAAATCCTGAACAAAGAACTCTTTAAGTTCTAATTGCAGCCTTTGTGATTTGATACTTGTGATATACTGTGCAACCCTCGAGTGCTCTGCTCATATAGTTTTCACAATGTGGTCTCTACTTCAATGGGGAGCGAGTGCTACTGAATTCATACAATATTTTTTATGAGAAATACCCTGAAAACCAAAGCTGAACTTGATGAAACCCAACCATTGTAAGCTGAATTGCTTCTTTGGTGCCCTCGCCGATAACCTTAATCCCTTCTGTCTGCCACAGCTCATAAGCAGCATTATAACACCTCTGACTCATCCCCAAAACTGCCCCCGTCTCTGTAATGCTGCACCAAACCTGATTATTTCACTAGTACTGCACCGGAGCTGTCATTAGTGCGTGAAGGACAGCAGATTGTCCTTCCAGTGTCTTTGTCTCCTGCTCCCATTTGTGTCTCTGGCTCTGTCCCCAGCATTCCCACACTGTGATGAATGCTGTTCATTACTAAAGATGGGACTGGAAATGAAGCCCAAATAGGGTCCTGTGAAGTTATGTGTGACCAGGTATCCAGCACAACCCCATGGGAGGGGAGAGACATGTTTGTCCACTCCCACTGCTCCCCGTAATCGTTTATCAGCTCAGGAGTTTGGCTCTGTGTATTGAAGTACATTTACTGGAGTTTTTATTTTATTTTTTTATTTTTTTATTGTACAATTAGAAATGGTCAATTATCCAATTATACATCCAGTAAATATTGTGTTAAGGCAGTTACTTTTACTTGAGTAGATTTCTCAAATACTGTGTTTTACTGTTACTTTCTACTTAATACTTTATAATAGTACTACTAGTAATACTATTGTTAAGAGTGGTCTTACTTGAGTATGATTTTGTCTCTCTATCTCCTCTGTAAAGCACTTTCTCTCCCCCTTCTTGTGCTTCAATGTGAAAATGAGCCCCAGCCGCTCCACACACGCTAATGCTAGTGTCGTGTCCCATGATGCATTGCTCAAGATGCTCTCCCTGGTGTAAGTGCGCTATAATTACCCCGGGTCTAATGTGATAGAGCTGTCTCCTCAGTCATGTCATGGTGACACTATGGTCCACACGATAACTCATACAACATGAATGACAACTTGACATTTTATTTTGATACGATCGGACATCCCTGAGCGCCGACTACACGGACAGACCAAGGACTGTAGAAAAAATAACACCTCTCTTTTCAGTGTTATATAAGTTTGGTTAGACCACTTGGCAGCTTTTTTGTTTCTGATTTAAAGGTGCGTTGTGTAACTTTTCTGTTCTGCCACTTTGCTGAAATGTTCCACAGTATGGAATTTAACTTTATCACCACGGAGACAAACGGAAGACAGCACCAGGCCAAGTTACAGGTCAGGACTGTGGAGAGGCAAGCCCACCCACACTAAGAATACATGTTTGCCAAAGTAAAAATAAATAAAGCTTTTTTTGTTAGTTTGGTTGTTTGTTTTTGCAGTGATTATTGCACTGAAAAAGAGGCTTGCTTCTCCACAAACCTGACCTCCGCCTGCTTGTTTCCATGGAAATGTTGGCTATATTCTTCCACAGTATGACAAAGTGTATTTATGTCCATGGAGACTGTACCTTTTTAAGAAGAAAACGTTGGAGTCCTTTGGTCATTTCATTCTGATACGATCTCTTCTACCATTTTCTATGAAGTATTATTATTTCTATAAGTACTAAAGCCTTTATATACTTTGTAGTTGAAGTTGTTATCAGTTGTGAAGGAAAGTGTAGATTGGCTTCGTCTCAGTGGGGCAGGATAATAATATCGAAAAGCTCTTTTAATGAGTTTAATTATGAAATGAGATGTGCACATCTTTAGCTGCTTCGTACTGTGAGAAACACCTCTAATATTAAGAACACGGCAGGTCACCACATGTGAAAACTTTCTTTGATAATTACACAAGCAAATCATTTCAAGTGCTATTATGGGTCCCTGCAGTCAGGTGTAATTTAATACAACATTATCTAAAACATGGCTCTAATTAGTGGTTTCAAATACAAGTCTATGGCCCGCTTTGTTCAATCATTTTGATGTATTGGAAATCAGAAGGTTCTTCAAGCAGTTTCACTAATTAATTTGAGTAATTTGTGCTTTAATCTGGCATTTAAGATCATAAACTTGAGATCATTTAGCAAATGAGCAGCATTTTTTTTTTTCAACATAAGTTTAACTATGAGACTGCCATTTTACATGAAAGTTTACTTATATGAAATGAAATAGAACACAAACCAGTCTCCCCCTCCACATGGTACAGCCCAGGGCCTCCCCCAAAAACTTTAAAAATGGCCGATATTTCCCACACCCCTTTCTTTTGTCTGGAGCATGTGGAGAATCAGGTAAGTATAGAAGTTTGTGTTCAAATGAATTGTATAACTGAACTGAATAGGTTTAACCAAATAAAATATCTTTATAATTACTTGTGTCTGTGTGATATTTCACTTAAATTTGGACTAAAACTAAACAAAGACTTAAAATAAACCTGGGATAGTTGTTTCGAGCTGTTTAGTTGGTTAAGGGATGAATGAGTTTAATGGAACAAAGGCTCTTTGTCTCACAGTGTGCTCTTCTTTCCCTCCACTACGATGCTATTGTTTAGTTTAGTTTACAGGGACCATATGCAGGAGCTTTAATCAGAGAACCATTAAATGATGCTTTGTACCAGAGTATTGCTCTCGGAGCCATTTTCCATCTGCAGTCTCTGAGAAATACAAAACCAAATACACAAATAACATAGACCAATGCACTCTATATACCGATAGTGATACAGATTACAATGATATTACATAACTCTATCCCCTTCCCACCCTACTCCCACACAGTAGCCACAGCTGCCCTGGCCCATGTTTGACAAGATGGATGAAGTGTCTTGCCTATGGACACAATAACAATTTTTGCCCACTGTGCACCTGGTATTCCCAGTGGTCTCCCATCCAAGTGCTGTCTAGACTCAGCCCTGCTTAGCTTCTGAGAAATAACAAGATCCATCATGGCCACAATATTCCGGGATATTATGTGCAAAACCACTTATTTTTATGTTCAGACCATTTTAAGCCATTTATGTGTTTAGGTCAAGATTTGGACGTCTCTTAAACGAGGATGGAAAGTTCTCATAAATTGCATTCCACAAAAGTACTGTCTATTGTCCATTTTATATTTATTTGGATAAATAGACACCCATCAAATTTGTCTAAATTTTTTTTTTTTTTTCATGTTTCAAGCTTTTTAGTATATATTTTTTGTCTTACACTGTACTTCTCCTCTTCCATAGGCTTCTGTGAACATGACTAAGTGACAACATGAGCTGTGATGACTGGAACTCCACACAGGTACTTTCTTTTGTTTTCCACATTCCCACCCACCTCCACCATATTGCCCCTGATGCCCTGCAGTTACTTCTTATGCGCTGGTGCACTCCACTCTGACAGGGGGCACCGGGGAGGCCTTTAGTGCATTGCTGTGTAATGTTTTATTGATGTCCCTAAGATGATGCGCCCTGACATTTTCTGATGCTCCTTGTCCCAAGCAAATCTCTGTCCGGCCCTTAAGCGGCGTGTCTGGGGCCCGCCTGGTAAATATTTAAGGTGTCTCCATAAGGGCCCATCTCCTGTTAACAGTGTCAGTGCTGGAGTTGGAGGCTGCCCACCTTAAGAAATGTCATTGTTGTTTCTCCTCTGTGAAGGCTCACCAAACATACCAGAGTCTAAACAAAGTCAAAGTCCTGATGTCTTTTGTATGGTGTGGATTTATAAATAGTTAATGAGAAAGGAGGCTGGATGTCATAAATGCTCCCCTCACATCCTTTACACAGCCAAAGAGGAGGAGGAGGAGGTGGAAAGTTCTATACAAGTGAAATAAAATGTGTAGGTGGTGAGAAGCTTTGTTGGCTTTGTTCGCTCTAGGTCTGACTTTTCCCCCTAACTTAAACTTTCATTGGTATTCTGGGCAAATAGACCAATATTAGACTAATAGTGTATTAACTATCGGCCTTAAATTTTGATATTTTGTTTGGGTCAACTAGCTGCCAAAAAATTAAAAAAGCTTTAAAGCAGCACTATGTAACTTTGTAGTGGGAGTCTGCTACCATGAGATGTTATTGCTTCGTCTGGAATGTTCCTCACTATGGCTTTAAATTTAACCATCTTGCATTTAATCCATTACTAGTATATTTATTGCTGAGAGAGATGCCTTGAAACACATGCGTTGTTCGTGCCAGTGGGGTCGCCTTTTCAAAGATCTGACCTGTAATTTTGCCTAGTAACGTCCCCTGCTTGTTTCTGTGGAGATAGGTATGTTTAACGTCACACTTTGGAACATTCCAGGCACAGCAATAACATCTCCATGGAAACAAAGTAGATGGACAAGCACGACAGACCCTCCACCAGAAAAGTTACATAATGCGCCTTTAATTTGAACATGTAAGAGTGAAGAAGACACTGCACAAAAAGTGACTGCAATGCTCTCTCATCCAATTTGTAGTAAAACATGATGGTAGATGAGTTTGTAATAAAATATATATATATATTTTTGGGGAAAAAATGTCCAAATCAGCATTACATATCGACCAAAAAATAACAGGAGGCTCTCTGGATCAGAATTTCCATCAGTCGACCGCTAACACTGTATTTCTTTTATTTATCTTCAGGACAGGAAATGTGTGATTCCGGTTTATAAGATTTTATGAGACATCTGCGGAGTATAAAGTTGTTGTGTTCATGTTTGTAGAAAGGCAGAGATTGTTTCAAAGTCTGTAATTGTTGTATAACTTTGGATTTTGGCTGTTATTGGTTGAGTCCAGATTCTGCAATGTTGTGATTTCACTGTCTCAGCTGGAGTTAAAAAGTAATCATTCCTGTCTGGATTATATGTGGTATTTTCATTTAAAATATTCAAAAGTAATTTATCCTGTACTTAGAATATGTTTTTATTGTACTACATCTGAAACTTTGTTGTGATATCCTCATATTGGTATTTTGCAGTTGGAGTCATCAACATTCTGAGGGAATGTGTTTTAACACACTCTGACCAGATGGCTTAGACTTAGACTGAGTCAGAAGGAACCACAACAGGTCGTCTAATTTGTGCTGTTAAACAAGTCACAGTCTAGCCAACATCAGCCAGCAGTGTTTCAGTCAGACACTCTCACCTTTTTCACCTAAACAGAACCGTGAACACTCGTACTGATCACAGGCTTCTGAAAATGTGATGTTTAAATCACTTGTGGATTTTTTTTCTTGAGTTCTCAGACAGTCTTAAAACTTTTTTGTCAGTGTTTGATAATGTGTGCATTGTGTCACCATGGTAACTGCTACATGCATCGGTAATGGTGCAATGTTAGAACACCCCCAGCAGTCATTGTTAAGTATCAATAGCCTATAGGGAAGGTTACCAGTTCTATTCTCAAGCCAGTAGACTCTTTCATGTCATGAGAAACTTTGTGTTTTCTTCTAATGAGACAACTTTCTAAAAAGTTAAATAGCTCTCTACTCAGTTGTTGCTCCGAGGTCTGGTCAGTTTGACAGATCTGGCTGATCTATCAGACTGACCACGCCTCCTGTTGCTTGGTTGTTTCTGGATAAGTGAATCCCAGAGACCACTGCTGCTGCTGAAACATGTTGGGTAAATAAGCTACTTCACGTTTTACAAAGTTCTCTTATTAAAGGAAAACATAAAGTTTTTATATAACAAGAAGATAAAATGATAATTTTTGTTCATTTTGTGGTAGACACACATTTCTGGTTGGGAGTAAATATTGGCTTTTGTGCCTTTAACTTCTTGGATTAAATGCTAATCTAATTTTTCAAACAGTATTGTTTTTTTTTTTCCTTGAGTCCACAGCTCTGTGTGTGAAGTCTTTATAGTCGTCTAGTTTGCAGCAGCTGAGGCACAACATACATTTTTATTAGACTAGACTTTCTGTCAATACACAAGATTGAGAGCTGTATCTTCATTACTTAAAGGACACTGTTTTGGCCATTTGGACATTGCCTTGCAGACTGTAATGATAGTAGATCAAATGCATTCCCTGACTTGCATGAAAAGAAAACAATATGTGTTAAGTAAAATTTCTCCCTTCCCTTTCACATTTACATAGCACTTCAGATTAAGAAGCCTTGCCGCGCCACTCTATTCACCGCTCCAGACTTCATTAAGGAACTACTTTTTCAATGCAGCCCTGGAGAACGTGGAAGGACACACTGAAGCTGCGTCATTGCTCATTGTGCCCTTGTTATTGAGCGCCATTGAACAAAGGAGTCAACAGAGGAGGGCTTTTCTTCAGGAAGCCGAACTGTGCGCGAATAATTGCTTTTTCAATACATTCAGGTGCCTTTTGAGAATTTCATCATAAACAAGAGAACTTCAAAAGGAGCGGTCATTACTTAAGATAAAATATATATTACATGTGCTTCTGTTTCTGTTTTTTGTTCCTTTTTTTTTCTCCTTTTTCAATTTTTATCAAGCCTAGCCGGCCAGTACCCCCAGTTAGAAGGATGTGAGGTAAAGATTGTTTTGGATTGGTGGGCCCAGAGCCACATTCCTGTCCAAGTTGTCTCTGTAAATAAATGTTGTTGTGCAGGGTGACTTGACAAAGTGTTGTGTTGTGTTTTTACCACTAAATGATGAGGGTGCAGGTTCAAACCTCAGACTGGCTCATAGCATTAGCTCAGGCCAAGGCATTCCCTCCTTACAGGGGAAATGACTAGGAAGTAAATTTGACTTTTTCCAACGTGGGCACTGCAGCAATAGTACAACTGTCACAATAACACCATTTGAAGCATGATATATTGTGATAGACGATATATATTATAATATTTCAATTGCTTTAGTCACTTAATCCCAGTAAACCCGTTGTAAATATACTGTTTTATACTGGAAATATACTGTGTTCATTAAAGGGCCTTAATGAACCAATAATTAGCTATAGAAGTTATTTATTCTACTCTCTTCAGCTCCAATCTTACATTAAAACATAAAAATGGCAAAAACTTAAAAGCAAAACTCCAGGAAATTGTACACATGATAAATACTATTGCCCAAAATATTTTATTACAGCTTTCATGTGTGCAAAAATATCAAAATATCGAGATTGTGATACTAAATTTGGTGATACTGTGTTGTTATTATTATGAGTTTTTTGGGGTTTTTTTTTGTATGTTTTAGGAATTTATTTTGTGACCAGACTATATTTTAAAGTAAAGATAATGGATTTGTTTCCTATCAAGTGTTTTTATTCTTCTTTTGTACTTAAGTGGTTTAAGGGCAATGATGTTTGCATGTGACCATGGTAGTCGGAGGCGAAAATTTGACTTTGTTGCAGACTTTCTTGACTTGATGTGATTTAAATGTTAAATTAGTGTTTATCTGGGCTTCAGTGTCTTTGTTTTGAGGTATGACCTGAAGCCTCTGTCCTGATTTTGATCTATAAGTCGATATAGTAATTATCATGACAGGCCAAACCAATAGCATCATTTTGTCATTCGTCACTGATCGTCGTTTCAATTCACTTATGTTTGTTTTGGGCCTTTTTAATCGATAGGACTGTGGTTTGGAGCAGAGTTCAGACTTTGAACTTCAGAATAAATAAGGGCTTTTGTGTGAAGTGGAGTGGCAAGCATTCATTTGTTGTTTAAGATGAGGTTTATAGTATTATTAAAACTGTCTTGTGTGTTTTTATTGAAAGCTATATTAAAGCTGCAATATGTAACTTTCTGGTCATCAGTGTGATTCTATGGACATAAAAAGACAAACATCAAAAAATGTAGTTTATAGCCAAATAAACAACATTGAGGACCTCCTTCAGACCAATTAAGAGTCAAGTTTGTGGTGAGGCAAACCCCCGCTCACAATAAGGATGCATGTTTTTAAAGATTTCAGTGCAATAAACCCAATCACAATAATAACAATAATTAAAAGAAAGACAAAAGTTTTGCTGTATTTTTGGTCTAAAAAGTTACACACTTTTGCAATAAATAAAGTTAAAGTGACTGATCAATATGCTGAAACAAATTGTATCTTTTTTTGTTGCCATATCTCCCAGCTTTATCTGCACATAATCAAATAGTCTTTGTAAAGGCTTTATGGAGGTGGCAATGGCCAATAAGGTTAACAGCAGCTCAGCACAAGGAGATAATGGGAAAGCTCACCTGCGAAGCTCCAGAAAGTTTTTATAGTTCCACAGACACAAAAAACTGAAAGTTTGTGTCGGACTGTTAGCTAATATGAAAGGGGAAACTGATGTCCTTTTATGACCAGCAATAGTTAGATTTTAACCTTTGAAAACAACATCTCCAGCTCGACCTGCACTTCTATTCTCCTGAGTTACTGCCTTAATTGCTCCATAAATCGTCTGAACGATTGGCCCTGTAATGTGGTGGACAGTGAATGTGCAAAGAGCAATTCAGTCCGTTTCCTGTTTGGACAGCAAAAACAATTTGTACTGACATATTTTCTTAACATAATAATACATCAACTTAATCAAAGCACTTATTGAGCCATTACAACAGTGTGTGCCTTCGCTAAGCAGTCATTTCAGCTTGGGAGACTGGAGACATCAGGCTGTCGGGTCTGTTTTTGTTATGAAATGGCTGTTCCACTTTTATATTGACCAAAAGTGTAAACGGTGTAAAAAGTTTGCAACTGTTGAGTGGTGAAGAAGAACACACAACAGCAGTGTGTCATGCAGTGTACCTGTTGAACCATGAGTGAGCGATGGTTGAGATACTTGTTTGCCCCGTCCACTTTGTCCCTTCTCACTGATGTTGTAGCAATGATTTGAGATGGTTGTGTTTGAAAAAAAAAAAAAAAAAGCAACTTCAGTACTAAAGAGCTTGTTGCTTGATGCAGGAGTCTATTCCACAGTAAGAATTAAACACTCACAAAAAACACACAATCGAATTTTTTATTTTTATTTTTTTACACAAAAAAACCCCAAGAAATATTTATAATATACTGAGCTCTTTACTTGCCTCGAAATTCAGAATGATCTCTCTGTATTTTTCTATAGATTAATATCAGTCTGGTCCCTATACCCTCGGTAGGTGGGTACTTTTTTAATTTAACCAGTCACTACTATTTAGTCGTGACGTATGTACTGCGCCGCTAACAGGGCTAACTGGTAATTAAGCTTTTCCCAAATACCGTAGGAAGAAGGGCTATAACCTCTTTCCTCTTGATAAAATTCACCAAACATTTTCTTTGTTCCAGCTTTAAATCCTTGATCTCAGGAATCGTTGCCAACACATTATATATGGCTCTTTACTAATTGGCTGGTGCCTGAACTCTCACTTCAGAGAACCATCTAGTGTATTCCGATTCCTGACCTGTCACTGGAGAGAAGATAAGCTCCAGCCTGGCTAATAGACAGACTAACAATAAAGGATTACTCACAGGCGTAAATGGAACAAAACACAACTCCAGGTATGTTTTTGATGAGGTAGTAACATTCATCTACTGAGAGGAGAACCACAAAATCATTGCTACCATTTTTGGCTCGACCATTTGGCAAAAGCAGATCATGTTACAATGCTACAGTAAAACCCGGATGGGATTTTCACAACAGGACTTCGATTGAGCGTAATTTATTCTTTCTGACAGAATCCAGCGGAAGAGAACATCGACTGCTTTTGTCTCAGCTCAAAGACAAACAATGACAAAAGTAATCAATCTGGAAGGATCGCCGAACTGTCTCATCCTTTTCTCTGGTGCAATAAAAGTGCTACTGAAAAAAGCATTGATCTTATTTCAAACGAATCCAATGACCTACTGAACAAAACTGATGAGACGTACACTTTGCAAAGACCCAGAATCTCAGGTCGATATCAATAACGGTATCATTACTTGTGCAAAATAAGAGAGGAGGAAGACACTTAATAAAACATGTGTCTCCGGTTTAAAGGTGCACTGTATAACTTTTCTGGTGGAGGGTCCGTCAGATGCTTTCGATGTTATTGCTTTGAGGGTAATGTTTCACAGTATGGCATTAAACCTTTCTATCTTCATGGAGACCAAACCAGACCAAGTTACAGGTCAGATCTGTGGAGAGGCAACCCCACTCACAGTCAGAATGCCTGTTATCTAGGTAGTTTTGAGCTATAAAACGACCTGTAATTGAATAAATGTCAAGTAAAGCTGTTTAATGTCATACTGTGGAACATTCTGAGCAAAGCAATGACCCATCCATAGAAACAACAAGTGATGGACCCTCAGCCGAAAAGTTACACAGTGCACCTTTAAGAATTTCCCTCTTGTAGTCAAATCAAAAGCAATCTTGAAATTATGGTTGACATTTTTCCTTATCCTAGCTGCAAATGATGCATTTTACAGCCATCTTTAATAGTTGTTACACACTATTACTAATGAAAATCTTCTAATGGACAAAAACCAAATGTCTTAGATTTTAACAAACACTCAAGTGACTGTTTTATGTGAGCAAAAATACATGACAAAACTCCACTTATACAGTTGTTTTGTAAAGACAATGGAGAAAGCATTATGAAAATTTAAAAAACAATTTATTGGTTTGAACTTTAAGAAATTGTAGTGCTGTTTCTGTAGAGCTGCTTAAAAACAAAATGATAAAAGAAAACAATACTCAAACACTAACAAGTAATCAAGTCTCTATAGAATGAATTTGAGCCTATATTAAGACATAGTTTTAGAAGAATCTTTGATCTATATCAAAACTAGTATAAAGACTTGTCTGAGATCCAAAATACACATTTTTTAAACACTCAATACTGAATACTCAATACTTCAGTACAAATCATAGTTGAGCCTTGTCACCGGTACATCTCCCTGTTTTCACATATCCGTGACTGACAGATGGATTAGCCAATCAGAGACACATTTGCGTTTGGGATTTGGCCGTTGAGCAAATGAAGTGAAACCTGCTGATGAATCAGGCTACCTGTCTACATCTCGAAAATGCTCTGTTGAGCTTTGTGATGTCACAATGCCGCAGTTTTCATATTAATATGTTACATTTTGTTCAGTAGACACTGGCAATTCGATAATATCATTTTTTTATTTACAAAACATGTACAAACTTTTACAATTCTATGGAAGTCTTGTGAAAGGGAACTCCCTAGACGTTACCTTAGCATATAGAAGGGGCCCGATGAAGGTGTATGGAGATTAAAAACACAGTGGAACATCCACTGTATTACCACATGACATCACAAGGTGGAACTGAGTGTTTCCAGTTTGAGAGAAAAACTCAGCCTAAATATGCAGGGTTTACTCATGGCTTTACTGTAACATTGTACCACAATTTCAGCCAAAAGATGGCAGCAATGATTTTGTGGTTTTCCTCTCAGGATACAAATTCAGTTACCTCCTCAAAAGAATATCAGGAGTTGTTTTTTGTTTCATTCACACATATTTAAGCAACCCTTTATTATTAGTCTGTCTACATCTCCAAAGCTCAAAATGCTCTGTTTGAGTTTGTGACGTTGTGATGCTGTAGATTTCATATTAACATTAACTCCTTTTTGTTCAGTAGAGATGGGCAGTTCCAGGGCTGAAAGCATCCTAATTTTGATTTTAATTTTTGTTTTTTTTTTTTTTTTTTTTTTTGGGGGGTAGTTCATACAATTCTGTGGTAATCTTGAAAAAGAGAACTCCCCAGAAGCTACCTTAGGCACCCCAGTTAAGGTCTATGGAGTTTAAAAACACAGTGGAGCACTTCCTTTATTACCACATGACATCACAAGGTGGAACGGAGTGTTTTCTGTTTGAGAGAAGAACTCATTCTAAGTATGCAGGGTTTTCTGATGGCTTTACTGTAGCATTATAACATGATCTGCCTTCTGTCAAATGGTGGTACATTTCAGTCAAAAATGATGGCAATGATTTCGTGGTTCTCCTCTCCACAGACATGTTGTTATAATGGGACCTTCTGTAGTTTTGTTCAGATTTTTCCAGGACAAAGAAAAACAGGTAGTGTAGTCTGAGGGTAATTTGTGTGCTCACCTCAAATGGATGTAATGGATCCAAACATGGACCACTGTGCAGAGAGGGAGTAATGGTGTGTTTTAAAACCATCTTTCTTGAGCCTGTGAATATGTTATCACAGATTTCTTTGTGCAAATGTTAAAGGGGCTGTACTCTTTTTATTTTATTTTTTTCATGTAATACAGTAAATTTAATTTTGCCCCACTACAGGTGTATTGTAAAAGCAGCTATTAGGGTCTGTCTTCTAACAGATGTTTTTTATCAGCCAGAAACCAGGAAGTAATGCTGCTGCACTGTTGGCATATTGTTAGCATTACAAGAAAGTTGTGAATAGCGCTCATAAACTCATCACTGTGAATAATTAGGATGCTCGAACTATGGATCACTGCACACACTTTAAACTAAACTAGTTATGTTCTTTAGTTTTGAAGCAGTAAAAATCGAGTGCAGCACTGTGCCTTGGTCTAACCAGACACACTTCAGCCTATTTTAGTGTCAATACAGATTATTTTGTTTGTGAAGAATGTGTGGAAGGTAAGCGCTTTATGCATTTGTGGACAGGGAAGATGTCTGTGCTTTTCTCCTAACTGGATTTAACTAAAGTCTGATCTTTTCAGGTTTTGATGCATCGATCAGATTCAGATTCAAATAGTCATCATGACGTGTTTTTCAAACTCTTTCAGTGAAAGTCGTCCCAGATTGACCAGTGTGCAGATCTCAATTCAGATGTACACACACATCAATCTGGCTTGAGCCTGCAGGTTAGTGACATGTGCCCCTGTGGGTTTAAAAATTGAAGAAGCGCTTCTGAGAAAGGCTACAGGAAGTAGGTGAAACATGTAAAGCCGGTAAACTCTCTCTAAATTGTCTGACTAAAACACCTGCTAATTAATTTATAACTGAAGACAGAATGAACCTTTAACAAAAAAACATAACATAGATCAGAAAGTAGCCTAAAATATGCCTTTTAATGGCCTGCTTTTTGATTACTTTTGACCAAATAAAAGAACCTTTTTGGAATAAGGTCTGGACTCTGGATTGAAAATCAGCTTGAGAACCAAAACCATAAATGTAAACAACAATGTACATGATGTAACATTTTTATTTCATTATGTTTACTTCAAATCTGAACACACAAATGGGTGAAGGTTATGAGATATTTATGAGAAATAGTGTTTGTCTGTGTATATGTGTATTTACATACGGGTGGGGGGTGCTTGAACCTACAAAATGATTCATCTTCCATTATTCTCAAACAAATCGATGGTCTGAAAATATTCTGAAATGTGTCCAATGATTCTCCGCATACAATGTTGCTGTTGTTAACACACATTTGTCATACACCTACACACAAAGCTACTTCATTTTCTCTTTGAAAAAAAACCCCTCCTTTGTTCAGAAATTAAAATAGAATCCAATTTTGCCGGGTTGTTTTGCTTTAGCTTTAGGATCATAAACTAAAACTTTTCTTTGCATATTATAAAATGAATGTGTTTATGTTGTTCCTTCCTTCAAGATATAATCATACTTGGCCAAGGTGCAGGGGTTGGCATGTGTGGATCTACCTAATGTTTTCTATTATTCTTTTGAAAGTAGAGATATAAGGCCAAACGATACATTTTGAGCTGATCTGTGACTTTTTAATGTATTGGCTATCAGCCTTAAATCTCCAGCACAGGCCAATATTTAGTTTTGGCCTATCTGCTGCATAAAGAATATTCTTAATGCTTCTTTTGAACGCTTCAGTGCAAAGAGATGAGTGCATAAAACATGACTACACTGCTCTCTTATAGGTTTATGATTTAAAAAGGGCTGTGGATGAGTTTGTAGTTATTTCAAATACATTATTTTGTGAAAATTACCAAATTCTGTCCTATATATCGGCCGAGTCTATCGGCCATTAATCTCTCTGTATTCTAAACAATTAGTATCAGAATCAGCCATGAAAACCCATCAGTCTGTCTCTATTTGAAAACATATTCATTAAATTCCCATTTAATTGTTAATGAATAGTTTAGAGTTTAGACTATGGAATCAGACTTTCTGAAGGCTAGATAAAATTGAAATGACATGATTTTGTTTCTGTAATCAGGATTATTATTTTAATTTCTTATTTTTATATTTTGACCTCAATAATCATCATTATTGATGTGTTGCTTTCATTTTATGCAATTTGATAATGTTATAATTTCAGACTGACGTCAGGCCTTTGTAACTCTTATTGGAGATTCACTGTTGAAATAAATACCCACATTTCTATCTTATCATTATTGTGACTGTAATTTTATGCGTGAGAGACTTGTTTAAAAGCACAAATTATCTCAGTTGTTGTAGTTCCAACCAAATCAGTTCTTTCAGGTCAGATTTTGTTCAAAAACTGCTCAGATTAAAGTCTTAACTTGAATAACAGAGTAGTGCTTTCAGTTAGCGTCACATGCCCAGGGAATATTGACATCAGCTCCAAAATAAACATTCAGGACCCAAACAATTTTACAATTAAACAACAATGTTAACCTTTACTTTCTTAACTTCCTTCCTATACATCTTATTATTCTGCCATATTACAGAACTCTTCCAGGAACACCACTTCACTCTTGACTTTAGAATCTGTTGTGACAATTACATTTCATCTATAATAACAGCCCTTCACTGGAGTCACCTCACCTGTTGTAGTGATAAACAAGTCAGGTCTTTCTGGTCAGATTGTGTTCAAATAAAGCTCATATTCAAGTCTAATTTGAATAAAAGACCTTCTGACTGTGTAGTTGATGTGTGTTTTACTCCGAATTGTGTTTCAGTTCACATCAGGGAATGACATAAGCTGCAAAGTATTAATAGGCGTTCTAGAGGCCAACAGTTTTACAATTACACAACATGTTAACCTGTACATTAACTTCCTTCTTATACATCTTATTATTACTCTGACATATAACAAAACTTTCCAGGAATGCCACTTAACTCTTGGCTTTACATCTGTCGTGACAATTAACATTTCTTCTATAATAACAGCCCTTCAGCAAAGGGTCAGATGGGGAAACATTCTTTGATTGACTTGCAGGTCAAGACAATGGGAATAATTATGTAGTTACCTTGACACATGCCTGTACCTGGGTATGAGAAAGTGAAAGTGTTGTCAGAGTGAGAAAGGACCGATCGAAGCTGACAAGGACCACATTATAATGGCGTGACAGGTGCTGGCAGGTGCTCTTAGGTTGTCCCTAAGTGGTTCAAGGAAAAGTTTTCTCACCGGGGCGTGTGAATGTAGCCAGCAAACAAGCGCAATTTATAACTTTCATTTCAGGATGTAAAAGGATCTCAAGTAGGGATGTCAAAAGTTTTTATTGATACCCAGGTCATAATTGATAGTTCTGAAGTTACACACTCATTTTTGTGAAGTATTACCTAAAGAAGTGATACTGAAAACACTCTTTTCCACCTTGTGATGTCATGTGATAATACTGGAAGTGCACCGCTGTGTTTCAGACTTCATATACCTTCACTAGAATCATTTGGATAATCTCAGCCCTGGAATTGCCAGTCTGTACTGAACAAAAAAGTAAAAGGACCTGTTAGTTTGAAAACTACAGCTTCGTGACATTACAAGGTGGAAAAGAGCATTTTGAGCTTTAAAGATATAGACCGACTAATAATAAAGGATTACTCACACATGTCTGGGTGAAACAAAATGCCAACTCCAGGTAAGTTTTTTATGATACTGATATTACCATTGATACACTGACTGTGCCCTGTCATGCTGTTCTTCAGATTTTGATATTGGGAGATGGTGGCTGATGGTAAATATATAAATCATTAAGAAATGACACCAGACGCAGGTGAATAGGTGCTTCATTACTGATTAGAAGTTTAATGATCAGGATGCTCCACTTTACATGCCAAACTTCACATGAGCCAGACAGACACACACATATATACTTTTATGCTATTGCAAGTTAAAATGGGTGTGCCTATTTGAATATAGGAGTTCTGAGTACGGCAGATATATTTTTAGGCTTTACTGACAAAATCTGATATTTTTACAATCAGAAATGCACTAAAGCAGGTTTAGTAACACAAAGAAGGGATGTGCACAGCAAAAAGTGGAGTGTTAAAAATGGTCTCTCACAGAATCAGTTTTCAAACATTTTCTCAGGGTTTATATGAGTCCAATCTGTTCTAGAGTTAATTTAACATTTTTGGAAACGTTAACACTGGACCAAAGTTCCTGTTTAACCCTGAAATTAGTGCTGTCAAGCGATAAAAAAAAAATGGAGAGATTAATTAATTATGATCTGTAATTAATTAATTCATCTCTTTTTTAATCTCACCTAAAAATTGCAGAGAAAAGCCTTCAACTTGAGGTATTTTCATTTTAAATCATTATTACATTATTTACATACTATCATTAACGTTTTTATGTAAGTATTATCATTATTACTATTACTAATCTGCATAAATAAACTCAACTTTACAACATATAAACCATCACCACTCTAGAGCCGCATCAGCCTGTTTGACATTATAATGTGTTTAATGCAGCTTTGCGCAACTCTCACAGAAATGAAACTTAAAACCGCATGGTTCATTTGCATAAACTAAGATGAGAAAAAAACAAAACAAAAACGCTCTTGTGCACTGATGCGGTTCAGCTTCTACTAAAGGACACGGCTCAGTGGAATATGAGTGTTCTTTCTGTGACAGAGGGATGTTGTTGATGAAGGTGAGTCTGTTCTGTTTGTGTGTCGCTATGTTTTCAGAGATCAGACGTGTGCAGGTTTATCTCAGATGCGGGCGAGAACGGGAATGAAAATGAGGCTACAATTCTTTACAAGCGAGCAGAGCAGGACTGCACAGTGCGGGACTGTGTCCTAACAACACATAAAAACAGATTTTATAATAAGGCAACTCGCGTACAGAAACAGTAAAGTTAGAGATTAAAAATAAGATTAACGCAATTAAAAAACATAACGAGCTAAATATGACTGTAATTAATTAATTGCAATAATTTTACACCCCTACCTGAAATCAAGAGTTATATTAACATTTTGTGAGTAAACGGATAACACTTTGTTGAGTTATTCTGATTTAGCTAAACAACATACAGAGGTGTTTTAATTGTACACTTCATTTTAGTTAATTTAAAATGGGGTGGAAGGTACCAAATTAACACTAAGGGAAGTTAAATTAACACTAGGGGAAGTTGAATAAACTTCAACCATCTCAACTCTATCAAATAACCCCAACTTGACCCCGTATCTAACTTTCAAATTATTAAAATAACACTTTTCATGTTAAAAACAACTCTGAAATATTTCACCCTGAAATTTTAACCCTCCAGGTTTTTGCTGTGTGATAGAAGCTTTAACTGTAAGTCCAGTCTCTCATTTGCTGCTTCAGACACTCACATTAAAGTAAGCTGAGATCACATATCAGTCCCCGTTGGCCTGACCCGTGGATTCAGGGATAAAACGTCTAAAGGACAACCGCCATATGTCCCTCTTAAAGCCCTCGTAATTGATATTAATCTGAAAGACCTCGCCACACCGGATTATCACGTCTGGGTGGTGGAAATCTGAGCTCCACAAAGGTATTAGCGAAAGGGAACTTTAGCTGCACATTTCTGTTTCCAAGCATTTGATGGAATAGCCTCTTCTTGTATTTCAACAGACAGAAAAAGAGTTACAAGTGATTGAATGGGCGATTTTTAGTGCTGCAGATTTTGGAGACAGAGTTGTGATGAAGAAGAAAAGTTTGACATCAAAGTTTCAACTATCTATAGACGCAAGCAACTTTTTGATGAATTAAAGGGGCTGCGCTTGTTTTTATTTTATTCTAGTCAAGATAAATGCTCTTTACATCATGCATTGTATAGTAAAAGCAGCTAAAAACACGCTGTTCACTAATAATCATAGTAATCAACACAGTTTACAGTTCATGGTCAATTATCAAATGACAGACGTGCTTAAAGTAGGGGGAGTCTGGAGAGCTAAATGCAAATAATCACATGACACTATCCCAGACTGTTGTGTCTGTGTCATGGTGCAATATCACAGTATCAGAAAGGCGTAAGTGGGCGGGGCTAATGATTTAAAGTAACTTATGGTTCAAAATCAGGTACAGGCCCTTAAAATATTAGGACTGATTCACACAAAATAATGGGTGGGTGTAGCTATACATGTTGAAAGTATATCATTTGACCTTTTTAGTTTTTCATTTTGTCTGTGTACGGTTTGGATCCTGAGTCTGTAAATAAAGTTATATAATTTTTAAGGTCTATTAATCAGCATCAGGAATACCAGAGTACATGCATTGTTTTTAAGCAGTTAAATGTTTAAAAGAGCCTGTGTAATCTTCCATTCATCCAGGAGTGGTCCAAGATAGAAAAGGTTTCACTTTTTTTATTAACCTATATCATTTTTATTAATCTATATTATTAATCTATACTTTTACAGTCCACTGTGATTGTCCCTTTAAGGCAGCCAGGCTGGAGCTACCTAGTGCCTCCGCTCAATTTAATTTCTCTCCAGCAACTACGTCAGGAATCGGAACGGTTCGCAAAAACCCCAGAAGTGCGAGTTCGGGCTCCAGCCAATCAGCAAAGAGCCATACATTTTGTGTTGGCAACGATTCCCAAGATCAAGGATTTAAAACCAGAACAAAGAGAATGTTTGGTGAATTTTATCAAGGGGAAAGATTATTGCCCTTCTTAATACAGGATTTGGGAAAAGTTTAATATACCAGTTAGCCTCATTAGTTGTGCATTACATATGTCACGACCAAATAGAAGCTATGGGTTAAATGAAAAAAGTACCCGCTTACCGTCGAGCAAACGAGTTCTAATGCTGCAAGGTCAGACAGTTTCTACGAAGTGAAACTGGCTGATGAATCAGGCTACCTTTAAGGCAGTTGGCTTAATTTAATTTTTGAGTGATCAGGTCCGGGTTCCTGTGAAATGTTTGGCTATGGCATGATACTCATTCATGTGTTCTCCATGGTGACATGTCAGAAGTGTTTCAGGGTTGCCACTGAAGTAAATTAGATCATTTTTATGATCTCTTGAACAGTCTGAACAGTCAAAATGGTCTGAACAGTCTGCCCACAGTCAGTCTTCACATTTGTCTGGTGTCTGTGCAGAGTAAATTAGTGCAGTGCCTCCTGTCCAAACCTTTCACAATAAACTTTTGCAGTTAAGTTGTTGTAGGATGATGATGCCTTAACCCTATGACACAAACTAAGCCTATATTTTGTCACCAGTTTACTTTTTCTCTGTTTCAAACTGAATCAAATTAGTTAAACGCCCCCTCCATCTGGGAGCATGACATCATCACATTACAGAATCTGAAAACTAATAGAAACCAGGCACCAATATAAAAGAAAAAAATTGAAAAAAAAAAGAATCATTGTACATTTGAACCACAACATCGGTCTCCGTCTTTGAGCCGAGCTAAGCTTGTTGGTCTCCTTCCAAAACAATACAATCTTTTCTTTTGGCCTCCGCGCACATATCAATCTTTCCTGGTTCCAATTTGATGTGGTTCTTGGATAAAGTTCTGAAATAAATAAAGGGCATTCCAATGAACCCGGCTTTATTTACCTCTCCATCTTTTCTGTTCCTCGCCAACAGGAGGATTTCACTTTTGGAATTACATTACTGTGTACTGTAGCACTGGTATTTGGCTGGTGGATCTATGTTGTCTCAAGTCAATTGTTTTCTTGAAGCTATAAACCATTTGTTGGCTTGCATTTTTAATATTGGGAAGGAGTTTTTATTTTACATCTTCAGTCTACAGGTGTAAAAAAAATAATAAATAGTACACCTCAAAATATTCCTCATAAGTCCTGCATTGGTGGTCTGTTTTCTGATCGAGGGTCCACCATGTGCTTGTTGTCATGGAGATGTCATTGCGTTGCCGAGAATATTCCACAGTATGGCACTAAACATCTCTTTCTATATGTAGATGAACTGGTGGCATCAACAACAGGCCTAGTCTGCTCTGAGGAGAAGTGACCTCATTTTTTATATAATGCTGCTTTTTTTTTTTTTTGTCTGTGTAATTTAGTTTCAGTATTGTCATTTATCATCTGTATTTTCTCAGGTAATATTTATTTTTCGGCTTATTTCTACCACCCTCTCAGCTCCATCTTCTTGTTTATGTGCACCTCCTGCCCTCCCCTCGTTCCTTTTTTTCTACTTTTCAGGGACATGCATGGTCCGTCCATATCAAAACAAATATGGCTGCTTATGGGGTAAAAAAAAAGAAATGAAAAAATATCAGAGAATGAAAAACAAGCACTAAATTCTGTTAACCTGAGGTAGGGGAAATGAGTTTGTTCCAAATGATAGATGACCAATGAGCGCCTTCATTTCAGATGCATCAAAAAACATACTTGACTGCACAGCTGAGCTTGAGGCTTGAGGTGTGATGAAGTAGAGGTGGGGATATATACCAGGATCACAATTTTCTTCATGATTAATGTAAAATTAGCAGCTTTCAGGGCAACATTGGCTCAGTGGTAAGAGCAGTGGTGCAGGATTCCTGTCTAACCAAGTTCTGTCGTTGTGTCCTTAGGCAAGATAATTCCCTGGTATGAAAGCAGTGTGTGCACAAATGATTGTTGTTAGTCGGAGGGGCTGATGGTGCAGTTTGCCTTGATTCTGTCATTGACTACAATAGTGTCTTACCATTACAGTGTACGGTGAATGAATAATGACTACAGTGCAGTGCTTTGAGAGGATTTAACAGGCATGTAAAGCACATTACAAGTATAGCTTTATTATTAGGAATGTAACAATAACTGAAATATCGTGATATTGTATCTACAAAGTTCTCACAATAATATCATGGCCCGAATTACAAGTCTCTTAGCTTAAATTAAGAGTTACTACATAGACCATGATCCTTGGCTCCATTTCAGTGTAGACTACAAGAAGAAATAACAGTTCTAAGCACTTTTAAGTCTTAGTTCTTTGGATTAAGTCTTGTCAAGGCATTTTAAGAGGAAACAGTAGCATATTAACAGTTTTGTTAGTCTCCACAAAATATCACAATAAATATTGTACCGTGAGATGGATATCATGAAAATATCACACAGAGAGATTTGGATATTGTTACATCCCTAATCATGAGAGTCCCCACCATATCGTGAGCTTTCATGATATCGCAATAAATATCGTACCATGAGGTTCATACCGTGATGATATCGTATCATGAGACTTGGATATTGTGACACCCCTATTCATTATTATTAGCTTAATTTTGCCTTGAAGAGGTACTCATTTGATCATCTGTTTGTTCTGAAAGTTTACATTTCATTGAAGTTGGCTAGATCCACCTGTCGCTTGCTGAGGCCTATTAATATTATACTTAGGTGTGAAAAAGTGTCTTTGTTTGAACAGAGCTGTATTAAAGAAAAACTTTGAATCATGAGTTTGTGATTTTATGAGATCACAATTCGACTTTGAACACTATATTGCTCTATCTACGACAGTGGGAGTGGTGACCCTCTATATATAAAGAAAAACAAAAAAAAAAACTTTGTGAACTTGCCAGGCAATACCTTGTTAGTGGAAAATGACTGCCTATAAGCCTGGGTTTTCTGTAGCTAAAGTACTGTGAGCTGAATATAAAACTGTGTAGAAGCGTGCATTCTGACACGTAATAAAGACTGCGGCTGTGGGAAGGGAGCACAAAGCTGTGATTAGGGCCAAACTCTTCTAATGCTCTTCATTTGCAGTTGGTCTGGCTGCTGTCTGTCTCGGGTCAGTGCCTGCAGTGTATTCTGCAGAGCTCTCCACCATGCCATCATTTCCAATCTCAGAGACGGCACCCTCCCCTGCTGTCTTTTTAAACGTGCAAAATGACGTACCATTCATCACTTGTCAGGTTCCGCACACAAAAGAAAACAAAGCGTAGAATGGGAAGGAATGGAGCAGGAAATGAGTATGGAGTGGCCATGTTGGAAGTTTGAAAGCCAGGAAAGTGGAATGACAAAGAATGCTGTTAAGATGTTGACAGTGCAAAAGACTGGGAATTGTTTTGTACAATGGTAGATGCTTATGTCAAAATAGCTGGTTTTGTTCAGTCGGTAGAGAGGTCTGCGTGCATGTAGTAGATTTCTCCTTCGGCAGGGCAAAGAGGAATTGAAGTTGAAGAGTGTTGCTTACGGGCACAACAATAGAATCTTGATAGCAAAGATCTGACTATCAACAACCAGGAACACTCACAGAAGCTGCAGTTATCACCTGCTACACAGTCATCAAGTCGTCACTATTTGCTCTTTGTCAAACTTGCCCCACTTCATTCTCAAATACTTTAAAGATGCACCATGAAACTTTTCTAGTGGAGCATATGTCACCATATTATTTATATGCAGATGTTGTTGTTTTATATTAAATGTTCCACAGTAATGTCACTAATTGCTTTAGATCTCCAAGTGACATATCAGATCAGTGGAAAGAAAACCCACTCACAGTAAGAATGTTTTTCAAGAGACTTTTATAAAAGTGCATCTCCAATGAGTTTAGTGGTAAAAGCATGTAAATTACTGCAGTGCACCCAGAACATTTAAATACAATTTGTGGCAAAACTGTACGAACTATTTCAACAATTTCTCAAAAACCTATGTATACATAAATGCAAGAGGTAAGCTTAATGCTTTACTGTAGAAAATTCCAGATAATACCATAACATCTCCTTGACAACCAGTCGACTGACTCCCACCAGAAAAGTTATGTAGAGTACCTTTAAATTTGGCCAAATTGTCATATCTCAGGTCTGGGCCTGGACAGTACTTGGATGGGAGAGCGGTGGGGATTCCAGGTGCCACAGTGGGGCAGCAGTGGCAAAAACTGTTGTTGTGTCCTTGGTGGTGGATGGAGGAGCTAATGGTGCAGATTGGCGGCCTTGCCTCTGCCAGTCTTCCCCAGAGTATCGTAGATACAGTAGTATTTTTTTCATCACAGGGTATAGGATGAATGAATAATGCACAAAATTGTAAAAAGTCTTTGAGTGACTGGAAAAACGCTGTATAAGTTTAATGTATTATTTAAATAATGAGTCTTTGACGTTACTTGTTTTCCAGTATGGTTTTAAGTAGGGCTGTAATAATATCCAAGTCTCACAATATGATATCGTCACGGTATGAACTTCACGGTACGATATTTATTGCAATATCATGGGAAAGCTCACGATATGGCAGGAGGCTCACGTTTAGGGATGTAACAATATCCAAATCTCTCAGTACAATATTTTCACAATATACATCTCACAGTACGATATTTAATGTGATATTTTGTGGAGGTTTAACAGCTAAAACTGTTAATATTCTACTTTTTCCTCTTAAAATGCCTTGACAAGACTTAATCCAAAGACTTAAAAGTGTTTAGAACTGTTATTTCTTCACGTAGTGTACACTAAAATGGAGCAAAGGTTCATGGTCTATGTAGTTCGATATATTGTGATGGTCCATGATATTATTGTGAAAACTTTGACGATATAATATTACGATATTTCGGTTATTGTTACATCCGAAGTTTTAAGATGTAAATCATGATATAATGCCAAGAGTAATTCAAATAGCCTAAATAGTTCAATATAATTATTGTCAATACCACACTGCCCTTCTATTGGGGACATTAGATTGTACATGTTTTCCTCAAAATCAAAACTTGTGGTTTTCTCCTCTTGTATTCCATTATCATCTAAAAAAAAAGACCTAAAAAAATAAAATAAAAAAAACACACAAAGTTTCTAAAAAAAAAAAGAAAAAAAAAAAAAAAGAATTGTATTTCAGTTGAGGAAATATACAATAAAAAAAATTTAATTAGTCTGTGTCCGTTTTATGAAAAGACCAAAATTCTATTACCAGAGCACATGTTGTTCTGGGGTATTTTTAATTCACTTGGAGATTGCATTTCTTTGTAAAAAAAAAAAAAGTAGTTTGTTTGACGTTGGCTTCCCCTTCTCATGAATCATTTTGTTGAGCATGATAGAATACTTGTCTCCCTTCACTAGTTCGGATACACAAAGAATTGAGTTTATTTTTTCCCAAACATGAAAACTCCAGATGCTTTTATGAAAGTATGCAGGCAGTTTGGACAAGATTGAACTGCATCTCGTCTGGTATGGGGAAAACAGAATGGGAAGTATAGCTGTCTTAAAGGTGTATTATGTCACTTTTCATTTGGGGTCTATCATCATCTTGTTTCTATGGATATATATGTCTTTGCTCTGCTTGGAATGCTCTACCGTTTATTTATTCACTTAAAGATGGTCTTACGGTGGAAAAACGCTTTCTGACTGTGAGCAGGGTTACCACTCCGCAGAGCTGACCTGTAACTTGACCTGGTTTGGGCTCCATGATCGTTGAAAAATGTAATACTATACTGTGAAACATTCCAGACAAAGCAATGTTTCCATGAAGAAAAGCAGTGCACTTCTACAGGAGAAATATCAAAATCGACTGTTTTTTATCCCTTCTCATTTACCCACTCAAAACTGTATTTAGTTTTATTTGTACACTTTTGAGTAGTCTTTATTCTCCTGCATTTTAGACGCCCACTGCTCATTACTTTATTCTCAGTGATGCGTCTCTTTATTTAGGCACTAGAATGTCATTTTCAGCAATAAACTGTAGTAATTTCTTTCATATTACCATGCGGCTTTCTCTGTGTAATCCCTCAGTCGCTCAGGTAGGTTCCATAATCTTGGCGTACATACTCGTCTATGTGCTCTTATACTTGTTCTGATACAGCCCAAGAGCATTCTATAAATGTTCAGAAAAGGTTCATTTTCGTCCTGTGAGTGTGACTTTTTAACATTGATAGTTTTTAGTTTTAGTATCTGATTTTCGTCAATAGCATGTACAAATATGTTGTGATGATGATTAAGGCAATTTACCATAAAGGGCGAGGTAGAAATGGGCTCCCAGTGGGCTACAGTTTTTCAACTGAAACATCAGACTTTTTTTCTTTTATGAATTTGTTTTAGATCAATATTGTGACTTATAATGTCCAAAATACAGCATGAGTGTAAGTTACTGTTAGATTATACGTAACTATATAGGACAGACAGAAGAACAGTATGTCTTTAAAACGCACCAAGGTTGACATTGTGGGTTGAGACACCTTCACGGGTTTTAGATGATGTAACAGCATTATAACATGGCTTAAAGGTGCACTGTGAAAAATGCATAGCACACTCAGATGGCCGATGTCCATAGCAAGAGAATTATCTGACGAAGGCTTTTTTGGACATCGGCCATCTGAGTGTGCTATGCATTTTTTTCACTTTTGTCTTGCTGCTCCTTGCATTTGCACCTCTATAAGAATTTTGGTGTGTGTTTTCTATTTCTTTTAAAGATGCACTGTGTAATTTATCCAGTGGAGAGTCCATCATCTGCTTGTCTCCATGGAGATGTGGCCATAAACTTAAGAGTCTCCCAGACACTTGCAAGCCAAATTACAGGTTAGATTTGTGGAGAGGCGACCCCACTCACAGTAACAATTAATGTTTTTACCTGGTCCCCGAAGGGTTGACCAAGTTTTGTATTCACCCTGTGTCTCTGTGTGTCTCTGTGTGTGTGTGTCTGTGTGTGTGTGTCTGTGTGTGTCAGTGTGTGTGTGTCTGTGTGTGTCAGTGTGTGTGTCTGTGTGTGTGTGTCTGTGTGTCTGTCCACCCACGATAATTCCGCCATTTATGGACTGATTGTCACCAAATCTGGTACGTGGGTCAAGCCCCCGTGCCCAATGCCACAAAAAAGTTTGGTGATGATCTGAGGTCATTTGAGGTCACACAGGTCAATTAAAAGGTCACGCCTTTATAAAGGATAGGCAATTTCGGGAATTTCTGAATCATCTGCAGGCTAAAACATTCACCCAATCATCACACAAGTTCACACACACATAACCAGGGTACACTGGATGTTACAGGTTGAAACCGGTCAAGGTCACTTGAAGGCCAAGGTAACCAAGGTCAAATATGCCTTTTTGGTCATAACTCCACGAAAGATCGAGCTTGAGCAACAGGAGTGGTCTCAAAATCTCAGAAAAATTATCATCTATTTACAATTCTATGCATTTGTATAGTAAAATATTAATAGTTTTCGAGATAATCACTGATTATAACCGTTCCTTTCTCTTTCAGTGTATGCCGTTAAAATTCTAATTAGATTTCTTGTTTTTCTGGTGATACACAACACACTGATCTACAATCATAGAACTAACATATACGCAACTCATGAAAAAAATAAATTTTCATTCCACGCTAGTCAACACAGACATTCTCATGTGTGACCAAGTATCACACAAATGTTCATGGGCCTGTACAGATACACACATTGCATTGTGGATATAATGATCATGTAATATGGGCTGGGCTCCTCATAAGCTGCTTCTGTGATGATGAACTGCCCCTCCGATGCCTCATGGGGGATCAGGTTGCTTTCTCTCATTGCGCTTGTTTTAAGATATTTTTGAGTAATAAATAACACTTGTATTTTAATAAATGCAAGCCAGATTAGTTTAATACCCTATGTTGGACAATTTAAACCAAAATATTCACATCATGGAAACAAACAGGTTGCGTACCCTCTCCAGAAAGGTTACACAGTGCACCTTTAAAGCTTGCAAGAGTCAATTTTCCATAATGTAAGACCTTTAAAGACTCTGCCAGTAGCTGTAACTGTGAACTCTGTCCCATCATCAATGCTATCAACGCTATCCACGCTTTTATACCAAGCTACAGTGTAAAATCAATAACTCAAGTACCCATTCTATACCAACAATTCTCGTGACAGATTTTTCTCTCATTTAAAGTTGCTACATTCCTTTGGTACAGAAGTCTCTTGCTGTCTTGTTTGTAGAGGGTGATAGAAGACAGTTGGTGTCATGGGCCCAAGTCCCTCTCAGACAGAAGAGCCTTCACAGCATCCATCTGACTCTTAATTGTTCTTATTGTGTCCAAAATGTCAGAAGGGACTCCATCTTGTAACAGCGCAATGGGCATAACCAGGTGTGTGGGTGTCATGGCTGTTAGCTGCATGCTCTGCTCACACAACATGTAAAGGAGGAAACTGTGAGGTGTACATGATTCTTCGGGACCTGTCTGAATAAAGAGTGTCCATAATCCTGGTTTGGTTTTGGTTTGAGCTCTGTTTAGTGCTATGGTGCTGTTTTTATCCCTCTTCAGTCCTGGTCTAGCCCTGGTTTAGTTACTATGGTTTTCATTCTGTTTTTTTTAGCTTTCCGTCATGTAATAATGTTGTTCTCTCATCAAAAACACACATGAAGAGGTTTTAGTAAAGTAAAATACACGATTTTTAAGGACATTTACAGTACCAGGTAGGGGTAGGTGATCACATTTTTTCCCCAATACAACAAACATGTGATGAAACTTGCCTGAACATGACCTGGTCGATACGATAAGATAAGATAATCCTTTATTGCCTCCCATGGGAGAAATTTGTCTTGGAACAGAGGATCACATGCTTTATCAAAAGACAGGAGAGCACAACATCAAAAGCACTATACAAACATTCACCACAGAACATAAATAAGAGTAAGTATGACCACGAGCGATGCACCAACAGGACCTTTAAGTCACTCTTTACAGGCAAGACCTTCACAGTCTTGTATTTTATTAATAGTTGCACACTCCCAAAGCCTAGGTGTTTTATTGCACATTCCCTTAAAAGTTGTGCAGTTTTGATTGCACATTTCCTTGACCTATGGGCACGTTCACTTTAGCCTTTTACTTTTATGTTTATTTTTTAACTGCACTATCAGAGTTTAGCAGATTAACGGCTAATAGCACAAAAGAATGTTTGAATCTGTTCAGTTTACAGTTTGGGACCCTGAACCTTCTGCCTTACAGCATCAACTCAAACTGACTGAAGAACATGGGTTGGGTCACTGGGCTCCTTCCTACCGAGCTTCCTAACAGTCTCCTCAAAAATTTGCCGAAGTGAGCTACACCCATTATTTTACCTGCTGTTTTAGTCAAGGTAAAAATCTGTGATTTAAGTTTGACTGAGAGGTAATCAAACCATGTTGACATGCCATAACATAAAATTGATTCCATACATGCTGTGGAAACACATCAGTATAACATTTGTATCCACTCCATGTAACCTAACCCGTCTTGAGCACACAAATTGTACATGTATATATTTTTACATTTTGATTTCTCAGTTTCATGTATCATACGGAAATCTAGATTTTCACATTTTACCAAATCTCTTTACTTTTAGGCATATCTTTTCTTGTATATTAACATAAACTAATTAAGACAGAGGCTTTCTGTATTGTGAGCAACTGTTCATTTTCCCCATAGGCTTTCCAAAAAAACAAAAAAAACAGTCTGAAAGCTCACTCAGACCTAGCTATGTAGTAACTAATGACCACAAGATCTGCAATCCAATTTAAAATTAAAACATGTAATTGAATCTGAATCTTTGAAAAACATTCACATTATGGACAGTATTAGCACACAGCTGGTTAGCGTCTATCATGTCTATGTCTCTATCATCAACTCTTCTTATTTTAGTTTCTTTTCCAAACATGAAAACTCCAGATGCTATTATGAAATTACACTGGCAGTTTGAACAACACTGAACTGCATATTGTCTGGCACTGGGAAAACAGAATGGCAAGTATAGCTTTCTTAAAGGAGACATATTGTGCTAAATTGACTTTTCAGAGCTTTATAATTGTTTTCCTTTCCCATTTAGACACTCAAAGTTGTATTTAGAGCCATTTGTGCATTTTTGAGTAGTGTTTATTCTCCTGCATTCAAGACACCCACTGCTCTATACTTACTTTGTTTTTTTAATCAGTGATACACGTCGGATCCATTAGAGCCGCTTGAATGTGTATGGGAAAAATAATGGTACATTTACTTCCGGGACAAGAGCAAAGTTTCAGAACCATGAAGTGGGACAGACTAAGGCTGTGCAATTAACTGAATTTTGATTGCAATTTTGATTTGTGTGTCAAACGATCTCCAAACTCATATAATCGAGTTGAAAAGATTGAAGCTTAACTAAGATTAATTTGGGATAGAACGGCTGGATGTATAGTTTATTTAAGATGCCTTTATGATTTTCTCTGCCTTATTTCATGTTCAAAGTATATTTTATTAATTTTATGTTTTATGCATCGCAAAACTGCTCTAAAGTTCATATTTGTGGCCTTTATTTATTTTCAATTTGAAAGTTTTGCATAAATTATTCAATAACAATGAGAGAGAAATACTAAATAAATTCATCATGTAACTAATAATATTAATATAATAAATAATAATTTGAATAATCGTGACTTCAGTATTGAACAAAATAATCGTGATAATGATTTTTCCATAATTGAGCAGCCCTAGGAGAAACTGTGAAGCTCCATTTAGACCTGTCACGTTAATTATTGTATTGATTTCACTGTTCATTATTTCACAGTCAGTGAAAATTCCCATGGTACCACAAGTAGTCCAGCATCAGCCAAATCACTTCTGTATCACTGCTCTGTGTCCATCACCATGACATCATATCATACACTTTGTAGCGTTCGTTAAAACTGCATAACGCACGGCTCCTTGTTGTTTAATTACATCAACTAGTTGTAACTCTTAAAAGGGTGAATATGTCAAGTGTGTGGTTTGTAGAGGTTTTTAGCTTGTCCAAGAAAGGATGGAAGTAAAAGGCTGGAGACCAAAGTGAACATAGTATGATCTTTCAGTGTTCAAGCCCCTTGAGTATGATTCCAAAGGAGGAGGTTTATAAAGCAAGTGTGGTGAGACTATGAAGGCCAGTTAGGCACCAGTTAGACAGCAAGATACCACAATTTAGATAATGGTATGCCAATGGTATGCCAAGGGAAGATCATGGTGTAAATGTAGCTTTTGTGAGTCAGTGTTAAACTGAGATGTACGTGGAACATAAATGACTTAAATTCTTAAATATTGCAAGTTTCCTTTCTCCTAACAAACATTAAATTGTAGTTCTGTCACAAAATGATTAAGTAAAAGATACCAAAAAATACTCTGTGTCAATACAGCAGTCCACAATAACTATGCTATATAACCAAATTCAGTATCACGATTTATAGATATTTTGACATTTTGATATTTTAGCACACCCCTTGAAAGCAAGATTTTGTGAATCAGCCTTGTAGTTGAATTGTTGTTCTCTATGTCAGCTAAAAAGTCACAATCAGCCCTGTGTGTGGACCTATATCTGTGTTTAACTTAAACAGACGTAATGGAGCTGTGCACTCTCCAGTTACTCCAGAGTCTGACCTAAATGGATGGACATGTCTTTCTCTGCTGTTACATTCTTAAAATATATCTGCTCTACTTCGAACTCCTATATTCTCATTAGCATAAAGGTATATATGTGGATCTGACTGGCTTATGTGAAGAACCATCTCCCAATATCACCTCCAGTTCAGCTGTGTTCACAGTTTAAAGAACCGCCTCACTTACACTCTCCCTTACCTTCTTCCTCTCCCCTGCATCGCTCCGCTCCCATCTACCTTCTAATTGTTTCCTTTGTGCACCAACCGGCCACTTTGATCTAATAACCGCTTCATTTTTTGCCTCCTTCTTTTCTCAAGTCCTCGGCGTATGGCATTTGGCACAAGTCAGGTTCACTCCTACCCCCTAATGGACTCTGTTGAGGTCTTTTTGCCCCCGGACGCAAACGTAATAACCTCTGGTAGCTGTCAAAAAGAGCTCTCTCCCCCGGGTTGCTAAGGTGCACTCAGAAGGGCCAGAAAAATAGGCGCCCTACAAAGGGAACATTTCCATTATACTGCCGTCAGTGCTGGTTTCTATAGTGCCAGGAATGCTTGGTCATAGATCTGGTCAAAGCAAGTCCCTGTTTTCGCCTCTCCACAAAATGAATCATTCTAAAGCTATTTTGTGGATGTATACAGCTTGGGATTGTGGCTTCAGAGCTCTTTGAATTTTCAGTTTATTGTTAAAGGACACACATTAAGCTGTTTTCTGATCTATAATAAAATAATCTGGGTAATTTCAGCCCTGGAGTTGCCAATCTCTGCTGAACTAAAGGTAAAAGGTAACTTCAGTGTAACTTGAAAGCTACCACTTCATGACATCACAAGACGGAACAGAGCATTTAGAGTTTGAGATGTGTTTTTGATAAGGGAACATTATAACATTGTAGAAAGCTCCACAAAAGAAAATTTAGCATAATACCACCTCTAGTTCTAGATTTTTCCATTTTCTTTTTCCATAAACAACTACCCAAACACATCTGCTCCTCTCACCAGATTAAAAAACATTACTTTCATATCACCCACAAGCAAAATAATACAACATAATATCAGTTTTAGACACCTGGTTGAGGCAAATAGTTCTGTGCTTAAGTACAGTAGCTCAAGGATGCGCCACGCTAAAAGCCACTTCACACCAGCAATAATTTCTCATGTACAAAAAGTCAGAAAGCAATCAAGCATAAACGCCCTTGCCAAGGCTAGGATCTGGGAGCTGTTAACAATTTAGCATATTTTTTTTTTATCAGTGAAAAGGGACATTGTTTATCTTGTTGAGTAGGATTCACACTTCTTTGTAACTTTACTTATGAAACGAAAAATATGCAAACCAGAGTCCTGCACGGGTCCATTTTTGAAGACCCGCAACCGCCGCACCCGCACACTTCAGCACCGGACCCGCCCATTAACCCGTGATTTTAGCAAAGTTAAACCCGCACCCGCCCGGACCCGTTAACATTCCACCGCCCATTACACGCCCATGCCCTTGATAAACCACACACAAATGACAAGCTTTCTAATTGAAGCATCTAGCAGAAAATGAATTGAAAAGTTACGACTTCAAGAATTATAATCACAAAAAGAAATTAAACGATTACGGTTACGAGCAACTCGACATCATCACTTCACAGGCATTATTTACTGAGCAGAAGAAACACTGACCGAGTTGCCGGACCTTTGTGCCGCAAACACCAGAACTAAACCAGAACTAAACCAGGACTAAACCAGGACTAGACCAGGACTAGACCAGGACTAGACCAGGACTAATTCAGGACTAATTCAGGACTAATTCAGGACTAATTCAGGACTGATTCCAGGACTGATTCCCGGACTGATTCCCGGACTGATTCCCGGACTTATTCCCGGACTGATTCCCAGACTGTACCAAAACTAAACCAGGACTGAACTAGGACTGAACTAGGACTAAACCAGGACTAAACCAGGACTAAACCAGGACTACCAGGACCTAAACCAGGACTAAACCAGGAATAAACCAGGACTAAACCAGGACTAAACCAGGACTCACTGTTGGGACAGGTCTGGAGGTGCGCCTGCATAGTCCGTCGAGTGACTGCAGGCGAAAGGACTGGAGCAGATCTGCATACCCACCTGTAAAATTGCAGAACGTTAAAACCCGCCCGTTTCAGCAACTATTTGCCCGTACCCGTCGGTGCAGGACTCTGATGCAGACAGAATATAGTGTTTTTAAATGGGGGTATATTGCATTTATTGACTAATTTAACATAGCAAGAACATGTCATGGCTTGTGTTTTCAGCACTATGGACAACGACAGCTCTTAATCTATCACGCATTGTAATGTGTGCACTTGGGGATAGTTTTGCATTAGTTTTTCTTGTTCTGTCAAGAAAAATAATGTATGATTGTTTGTTTGAAGGATTTTTCTCTTTTACTCTTAGATTATGTATATCTTGCATTTATTCACTTACAGGTTTATCAGTGCTCAGGATCACCTTGAAATACATTAATTTGTGCTGTGAACGGGTCGGTCTATATCTCCAAAGCTCAGAAAGCTCTCTTCAACCTAGTGATGTCACGAAGCCACAGATTTCAAGTTGGAGAGAGGCAATTCCAGGGCTGAAATGATCAAAATCATCCTAGAGAAAGTGCATGGAGTTTAAAAACACAGTGTTTTCAGTTTGAGAGAAGAACCCAAATATGCAGTTTTTATGTTAAATATGCACAAATGAAACAAAAAACTAATCCAGGTATGTTTGTGATGAGGAAACAGCATTATAACATAGCTCAGGAAACAGCGTACCCCTTCAGAGGTACAAACGCCATTATGGTTAAAAGCCAATTAAGTGTTCTGTTTTAAAAAGCCCATGGTTGTGTCTGTGTACTTGAGTTTATGAAAGTTCTGCGCTAATCGTAGAATCCGCCCCCTTTAGCGAGACCCATGGCCCTTTTTGTTTTAGCGAGAAGAGCAGCTGTAGAGCACTAAAGCCTTCGTTTTGGTTCCAGAGTGGAGTTCTATGGGCTACTTAATTCTCAGTGCTTTTGAAGTAGATGAATGATGGTAGGATTTTGGCAGCAGTTTGGTCTGTAGGGGCGGATGGTAGCGTGGATGGGAAAACTAAAGTACACTGTCATTTTAAATATGTTTTTCAATTTTTACTTTGCTCCTTTTTTTCTACGTTAACATATGTTTGGCTAATTACATTCTCAGTCAGGCTTGAAAGTCAAATCTATTGGGGCAAGGTAAACGGCGATTGATGCTGTTATGGGATTGTGAAGTGTGACCATGGATACAAAGAGGGGAAATAGGCACTTTGTCTAAATCTCCAGATGAGTTAAAGACATATCAGGGGACATTACCTGTTTCATACTAAATAACATTAGTGGGTGTTTTTTTCCCCCTCTGAATACAAGTTTGTTTTAGCACTTTTTACTTTAAAGGTGCAATGTGTACCTGTGCACCACCTGCTGGGATCCTACTTGTGTATGTTTTCTCTGAAATGTCCCAGTATGGCATTAAATGTATCCATCTTGCATGTACTCAATAACATGGGTTTTTATTGACTTACCATAATTTCTGGACTATTGAGGGCACCCGAATATAAGATGCATCAACAAAATTTTAACTAAATTTAAAAATTTTACATATATAGGCCTCACCTGAAAATAAGTCGCAGGTGTCCACGTCTTCAAGAACGTTTTCAAGTTCAGGCCGTCTGCTTTTATTGCCTCAAAGCCTTTGTCGTCTTTTTGCATTTAGTCAGTTCGTCACACTGCCGTCTCCAAAATCTCACCATCGACTCATTGATGCCAAGCTCATTCATCAATTGCCATTAACTTAAAAGCTGCGTCATCTGCATTTCTTTGTGTGTTTTCCATGAGGAGGGTGTGTGTATGAAGCGCAAAAAAACAGTTCAAAACACAATCAAGCGAGCATCTTCCGTGGCGCATCACCCCTGTCTCTCCCCGCATGACTCCTGCAAGAGCCACTGTCCTGTCTTTTCTTCATGTCAGTGTCTTGGAGGATTTCAGCAGATTTCAGACTCTCTCGGGGGCGGGGCTAGTTCTGTCAATCAGGTATGAGTGGATGTCCGTCTACTGAAGTTTGAGACGTTTCTTCTCTTTACGCAGAGGGGTAAGACGTATCCCCCTCACTAATGTTAAATTTGCATCATAATTTATTTTAACGGCGATAACTGTTTGAGTGAACTGACAATATCACTAGCGAGTGTAGCAATTTCATGTTAACCCTAGATCCATGTGTTCCCCGCACAGACAGCGGCACTTTCTGCACTCAGGCTGCGCGTATCCTCATTTTATCATTTTATTCGCCACAGGATTCAAAGTATGAGAAAAAAAGTAGCGGCTTATAGTCTAAAATTTACAGTAAAAATGTGTACTCGCCTCTCCACTGTTCTGACCTATAACTTGGCTCTGTGGTGTCACCTGATGTCTCTGTAGATATAAATAAGTAATGTAATGCTTTACTGTGGAACATTCCAGGCAACATCACCATACAGAGAAGCAGATGTCAGACCCTACACCTGAAAAGTTACACACTGCAATTTTAAACATTGATTATATAACGTGAATAATAATAGGATAAGTTATGGCTTTAAATTATTTCTAACATTAAACCAAAGCACACTATCACTTTTGTGCTGTTTTAAATTGGGTTGTTCAAAAAGCCCCAGAGCAGGTTAAAATCCGCAAGCTGCAATCGTGAAAAACTCTGTAATTTCATTGGACCAGAAAGTAGCCAAGGTGATGGTGATGACATCATTACATCAAAATAAATTTCTGAATATTTTGGGTTTTTATGGCAACAATAATGAACCGATTCTGTTTTGTTATCCATCAGAAAAGTGCTAAAATGTTTTTTTTAACCTTTTAAAATTATGTCTCAAGGCTCAAGTATCTCTAAAATGTGAATGGACTGAAAAAAAAGTTACTGAAAAAATACAAAAATATTATTTTTTGCTGCTTTTTGATAGTTTTGATAATGTCAAACTAACCTTTTTCTTTTGATTCAACATTATGTTATATTTTGGACATTTTAAATCGCAGTATTGATCTAAAACGACTTAATAAAAGAAACAAGTCTGCTAACCTTTATGGTACATTGTAAGTTCTCAAACAAATGCTATCGGCCTATGGATGGCTGCAGATCACCCTAGCAAGCTTTTTTTGTTTTTGTTTTTGTGTCATTTGTGCCAACACTACCACTTCCAACTTCTACATATATCTCAAATTAAGACAATAAAATCAGAATGGTGCTATGGTTTGGTGTATTATGCTTTTATTTGTACAGGGGGCGTCGACAATAATACAGTACTTTAAAGGGACAGCCCAGAATTTTGGACAGAGGACCTTATTTCCTAGTTAGCCAGAGTGTTGGAGACACGTGGAGACACTTTTTAAAATATTCCATCCAGTCCTTGTATTTGCAGAGGTCACTGGTGCTAGGCTAGTGCATGTTAATGGCCATAGTTATCCTGCCCCTAAAAACAGTCTTACCCACTTCACAAAACACCCGAAGCAAATCTATTATTACACCAGTCAATGTAAATGTCTGTGTTGATAGAATAATATTTGAAGTAAAACTAACCTTGCATGAATCGTTGCATGTTGAGGGACTATTTTCTCAGCAGCAGCGGGATTTTACTAGGTGACATCAGTCTGCCTCTGCCAAGCTTTCTGTCGGGAAGTACAACTCACTGCTGATGCTCAGACATAAATCCTTCAAATGCAAATTGGTTTTGCTTCTAAAATTATTCCATCCACACAGACATTCACATCGACAGTCTGGCGTTGTATTTATTTTGTCTTGGGTGTTTTGTGGAGTGGGTAAGACTGTTTTTTTAGTGGCAGGCTAACTATGGCCATTGACATGCACTAGCCTAGCACCAGCGACCTCTGCAAATACAAGGACTGGATGGAATATTTAAAAAAGTATCTCTACACGTTTCCAACACTCTGACTCACTAGGACATGACTTCCTTTGTCCAAAATTCCAGACTGTCCCTTTAACCAAGACAAAAGTCATAGGAGAGACGCTGGTGCCAGGTTATTGTGAAGTATAGTTGTAGTTCTTGAGCAGTCTGGCGGAAATAGTGAAAACACAAACAAGATAAAATACATTAAAACATGAAAAATACAAATACTACAGCCATACAAATAAGCACATACATTCTTACCTACTCCCCTGGGGGCTAAATGCAGCTCACATACCATTTTTTTCTTGACCCTGAGGCTTCCAGATGAATTGAATGAATACTATAACCGATACTTTTACTGCAAGTTTTTGAAAGTCTAAAAGTCAAACCAACTATCAAATACTGTATTTAGTGTGTCCTTTTGTAGATATAAACATGAAAAAAGATCTGGTATAAATGCACAGATTTCATTTATTCACCGTATTCATCGTAAGTCTGTGGCTCTTGATTGGCCGTCTGCTTTGTCTGTTTTCTGCGCGGTATATCTGTTTAGTTGAAAAACGTGTGGACACCCCTGCCTTAACCTTTTCACCCAATACCAAGGCGTCGAAAACAGGGTTAGATCTACTGCAAGAGAACAGAGATTACTCAAACACGCATGAATCACTCTTAATGTAACTTCGAGTGAGTAAATGAGAAGGGGGAAAACAATTATGAAATTTCTAAAAGCTCTAAAATGTCGATTTTGCGTAATAGCTCTTTTTAATAGTGCCAAAAATGTGGAAAAACTGTATTCATATCACATATCACATAACGGGCAGAGCTACTCATTTGGATCCTCTGAGTTGTACAGACTGCATTTACTCTCGTATTCAATGGCGCTTTGGTGTTTTAGGGGAGAGCAAATGGACGGCTCAGAAATGTCCCTGATTTGATGCTTTTTCTTAGCACTGCATAATTTACTACTTCTGCCATTACTTTTTTCCATTTAGACCAAATTGGATCTTTCAGACTCTTGTACGTACCAAAATATGTATGTAGGGCTTTAAAATAATAATGCAAAGAAATGGTTGGAGTTCAGTGGTTTTGTTTTGTTTGTACTGACAGTTGAAACACAAGAAAAGCACGTCTCCAATCTCGCAAATAACTTGTTTACTAGAGGATGTCTTTATGTGAACGCTGGCAAAGTTTTACAAAAAGATGCCGTGAATAAATATATTTTGTTTTCAATTTTCAAATGTGCTGCACTTTCTTGCTTTTTCTCTCTTGTTGGCAACTGATTTTAGTGTTTCTAAGGAATAAATTAAAGACACAGTACCAGATTTTTTACTGTCTTAAAAAAATGTGAAAAACAGAACAGTGCACTGCACAACTTTTCTGGTGCGTGGCCCATCACCCGATTATCCCCCTTTCCAAGTAGCTCGCCAAGGGATTTCGGAATTATACATATTGTACATTTGATTATTGAAATGCTATTTGCCATTGTACATGTGTCATTTTTATGCCTAACTTTGTGCACTAATAAATGGATAATGGTTTGTTTTATAGGCATCTAACTAAGGGTGACCACATTTTCAAAATCAATAACTGGCACACCCCTGGTTTGTGATGACTGGTAATAATGCAATTGTGAAAAGAGTGCATAATTAAGAAAAACTTTTCTGTATTCGGCCCATTCATGATTAGTCACATTTACTTTGTGTTTTGGTCATTTTTAAGCAGCTTTCTGTATTCTACCGAAACAAATGTCAATTTATGCTTCTCTTTACTGTTGACTGGGACCAAATTGGTCAAAAATAGGGACACCTGGGATATTTCTTGTATAAAACTTGGACAAATCAATGGTTTTGGATAAAGCTGCTGGGACAGGGGACACAGGGCTCAAAACTGGGACTGTCCCGAGTAAACGTTGACATCTGGTCACACTAATCTAACTGTACTTCATCTAAGGTTTGCTGTGACTCTACTAAATTTTTTGTGAACGCTAAACAAGTAGCTCTCTGGCATTTTTGTTTTGTAAAGGTAGCTCACCGGAGGAAAAACTTTGGAGACCCCTGTTTTACAGTATGGCATTAAACTTTTCTATCATCCTGGAGCTCAAACCAGGTCAAGTTACAGGTCAGATCTGTGGAGAGGCACTCACACTCACTGTGTTTTTAGGTATTTTTGAGCTATTCAGAGCAGAGCAGTGATATATCCACAGAAACAAGAAGCTGCACCTTTTAAACAGTTCCTTCCTTCCTCCCTTAACTTATGCATGCCCAACATTCTAATTTCACAACTTTCAGAGACTAGTTTTACAGTGACAATAAAGCTAACAGCACTAATAAGCAACACAAGCGTACTAATACACATTAAAATGAAACACCTTTATATTTAGATGCAGACTGTACACAGGGGACATATGTTTGACCTCAAGAGCTACTTATACAGTATAAACTCCGAGATATTTTGCTCAAATACATGGGGAAAAAATCTGATAACAGTGCCTTTAATGAAGACAGAATACATTATACATTAAAAATAATGTTTAATAAAATGTTTAATGAATTGCCCCAAAATCATCTGCACATTCATTCAAAGATGTTTTCAAGAGTACAAAATATGTTTTACTTTTGTACCATTCAGGTAATTTACTAATTTACTTCTAAACACATTTTCTGCACATCATGTGTTCTGGGTACACTCCAGTAAATTATTATGTCAACAATAACTTTATAACTTTAATGCTTTTTAAAAATCTTAAACAACCTGTATTACACGAAATTGACTCAGTTTGAATCCACATACCTGGAGTTGTGTTTTGTTTCATTCACATATGTTTGAGTAATCCTTTATTATTAGTTAATCTCCAAAGCTCAACATGCTCTGTTCCACCTTGTGATGTCATGAAGCTGTAGTTTTCATGTTAACAGCTCCTTTTATCTTTTGTTCAGTAGAGATTGGCAATTCCAGGACTGAAACCATACAAATGATCCTAGTGAAGGTGTATCGGGGTTAAGAGTGTTTTCTGTTGAGAGAAGAACACAGTTTAAATATGCAGCATTTGTGTGTTCAACATATGTGAATGAAACAAAACACAACAGATGTGTGTGTGTCTGTGATAAAGAAACAACATAACAGATCAGAAAATAGTGTAATATGGGCTCTTTAAAGGGGAAGGCTAGTGAGATTTGTTTTCACACCAGCATTTCACACAGTATAGTGTCATTATACACAAACTCAAGCATTTGCTCAGTATGGATGAGTTTTTATACCCCATTGATAGCAAGAACTCTTTTATTAATTTTTTTTATTTTTTATACCCAATAGAATGCACTTTGTTTTTTTGTTTTTTTTGTTTGTTTGTTTGTTTTTTTAAGTGGTAGTTTGTAATATTAGTAAGTGCTGATAAAGATCCACACTGTTCCGAAAACTGTTCAGGGAAGGTTTTATTTCTTTGTGTATTTGTATTTGTACTTTTTCTGAGTTTGATAGTAACAAGTACATAAATGCTGCAATTTTTGACAAACCATAATTTCCTCAACAAACAACACAATATTCTGTCTATTCTTTGGTATTGATTTTTTGACAGTCCTACTGTTGTGTAAAAAATATATATATATTACACCAGAACTTGGCAGCACTTAACAAGCTATAACAATGAAGCTTTTGGCTCCTTCTGCTTAGTTTCCAATTGACTTTACATTGAGAAATTGTCACCATACTCCTCTCTCTGTAAGTTGTGCAGTGAACCTCATCATTTTGCTCTCAAAATCTATGTATTAACACACTCTGCATGATCCTCTCATCTTTTTATTTGGATTTTTGTCTGTAAATAAATTCTTATTACTAATATGGAGCTGGTTTCAAATTCACTTCTATAACTAGAGCTGTCGCGGTTAGGGAATTTCTCCTGCGGTGTGGTGTTGTGGCTCAATAGCGCGGTATGCGGTGATATCACACCCCCTCGCCCACCCCCCATCCCCCGGAGTTACAATATTTCCAGTGGCTCTGAAAACTCTCTCCGATGATGCGCCTGTTGCGCAGATGCACATAGTGTGGAGTGTGGGAGAAGTAACATTTGACTTTGGAACCGCTGCATCTCTCCAGCTCTCACTGTGGCAGCTTGGGTCAGAGTCCTGCACCAGGTCGGGTCAGAGTCCTGCACCAGGTCGGCTCAGAGTCCTGCACCAGGTCGGCTCAGAGTCCTGCACCAGGTCGGCTCAGAGTCCTGCACCAGGTCGGCTCAGAGTCCTGCACCAGGTCGGCTCAGAGTCCTGCACCAGGTCGGCTCAGAGTCCTGCACCAGGTCGGCTCAGAGTCCTGCACCAGGTCGGGTACCCGGGGACTTAAGAGAGCACGTGGATCAGGGTGTCTGCAAAGCGCGATCGAGTGACGGCTGCACTTACCTCTGTGGTCCTTTCGCCTGCGGTCACCGGACAGTCTTTGCGGGCGCACCTTAGTCCTGGGTTAGTCCTGGGTTAGTCCTGGGTTAGTCCTGGGTTAGTCCTGGGTTAGTCCTGGGTTAGTCCTGGGTTAGTCCTGGGTCAGTCCTGGGTTATCACTTGCACAGGCGGTAATGGGTGGATTGTTAACAGGTCCGTGCGGGTCTCTAAAAATGGACCCGTGCAGGACTCTGGGTTGGGTCACTTTGGTCACGTGCGGTAATCATGCACCGCGGCGAGCCTCTTAGTACTGCGGTGATTAATTTTTGCGGTTATTGCGACAGCTTTATCTATAACTGTGAGCTTCATTTGACTGGAGCTGAACACTCTGGATGACATCACACTCCCTTAGTCCACTTTTTTTATACACCCTTCCACCCCTTCTCTCCATTCATTCTTTTCACGTCCTTCACTCAGTCTTTGTCGCAGGGCCATCTTCTGATCCCTCACAGCATATTTCCCTGTTGTCCACTTGCTCGCCCATACCTCCCCCCCCCCCCCCCTCTCTCTCTCTCTCTCTCTCTCTCTCTGTCTCTCTCTCCTTTTCTTTCTTTCACTCCCCCCTCCCTTCTTGCTCTAGTCTTGCACCCTTCCTTGCCTCTCTCTCCTCTATTCTCCTCTCTCCTGTTTCTCTCACTCCCTCGTTCCCTCCCTCCTTCCCTTCTCTCTCCCTCCCCCCCTCCCTCTGGTCACCGTCCCCGCCGCCCTGACCCCTCCACATCGTCACACGGGCTGTCATCAGTGTCAGAGCGCCCCCCCCCTTCCCCCTCCCCTTCCCCTCCGTTCCCCCTGACACTTATCCAAGTCAGATACCCGTCGGCGCCATTTTCAATTCGGAGAGCAGCTGTTGAGGGTCTCGTCACAAAGCCCAGGATGAAGACTGAGGAAACACGAGCCCCGAGCAACAGTGTGGGTTTGCTTTGTTTTGGAGCAGTCTCTCATCCACACACGCCGGGGGGAAATGCTCCGTATTCACTGGACCATCTGTACCTCTGTTCTACGCGGTCTGCAATTATTTGTTTATTGCTGTCATATTAATTTGACAAAATCTGGTAATCTGATTTCAGAAATATTATTAAGTTATAAAAATGTGTATTGCAGGTATGTTAGCAGTGTTTGGATTTCAGGACCATGGACAGGGGCAGTGTTGTTGTTGTTATTTATTATTATTATTGTCATCATTATCATCGCTATTATCATTATTATACTTTTATTTTACTTTATTTTATTTACTTTTTTATTATTTATAAGATTGTCAAATACATACCCATACCAAGATTTGTGTTTCTAGTACACAGAATCATAAGAGTAGAAAACACAAGCATTAAATAACTTACTTTTTTTTTTATTATTATTATTATTTTTTTCCTTTTAACCATGTTATAATGTAAACATACCTGGAGTTGTATTTTGCTTCATTCACTCTTGTTTCATTAATTAACTAATCCAAAGTCATCTTCTCTGAGCCCTGAAAATTCTCTGTACATATTGGTTGTTGAGTTGCGTCATAGATAAAACTCTGAACTTTTCCTACACACTACACTAATCCCATAATCAGCACCGGACACATTCTGCGGTCAAATTGTGTTCACAACAGATGAATTAGCATAGCGTTCACAGGGGATGAGGACCATACTTGTTTACTTTCTAAATGTTAGGAAGCTTCAGTGCTTAAATGTCTCATTAGAACCGGAGGTGAAGTTTATACAGAACATTTTCATATGCAGACATTATTTAAGTTAGAACTACTGCAACAAGTATAATTTAGTATTTAGGCCTGCAAATACTCTTTTTCTAGATGTTTATTTAGTTCGTAGAAACTTCAGATTAATCAATAAAATTAAAACAATAGAAAAAACACATTAAAAGTATAAACAGAAGATAATAAGCTTTTTTATTATATTATATATATATATATTATATATATTTTATATATATATATATATATATATATATATTATATTTTTAATTCCAAGAGGGCATTTGCAATATGTGCTTTGTGTTTTCAGCACCACGGACAGAGACAGCAGTTTGCACTTACTATCAGAGGGGTCTGCAGATATTTTTAACCAAAGTTGTTGAGGTACGATAAAATTCTGCTCCCACCAACAGAAAATCTTAACTTTTAAAATTGCTGGTAGGTTTTAAACCCATTCAAATACACATATGTGCTTAGAGATTTCAGCACCATGGACAGAGACAAACATTTGGCTTTTTCAGTTTGTGAGTAGGACTCAGACTAAATATACAGAATTTGAGTGTTAAATGTGTGAATGAAACAAAAAACACATCTCTAGGTATATTTCTGATGTAAAAACAACATAAATCAGAAAGTAGCGTAACATGAGCCCTTTAAATCTATACTGTGAGGAGATATTACTTTTAGTACACATTTTATCACTGTATTGTTTGATAGTATAAAAACAATAAAAACAAAACAATGGATCAAATTTAGGACAAAACAAAGATTGTAACAAGAGCAAGTGTACTAGTACTGAAGAGGAACTGTCCATGGTTCTGAACACATTATATAGTGACAAAATCTTCATAGACACCAACAAACCTAAACAAAAGCAAAATGTTTTAATTGAATTGAATACATAAAATATTGTAGTTCAAAATGTTCAACTATCTCTCTATTTGGTACTAGTATAACAAGTATCATTTTGGCAGTTGTTCATGCGAGTTTGGCAGTGTCCCATGGGAAAGCCTATGGGGTGTACTAGGGAGTTTTGTGCATTTTTCGGCTCAGTGCTTCCTCACACACAAACAAGCACACATTGTTTTAGAATATGGTGTCTTACTCGAAGAAATCTTGTTCAATTTGACTTATTTTAGAAAACAAATTTAAAATAACCCATGTATTTTGTGGTCGGTCCAGTATCGGCTTCCCTTAGCTATTATTTTTAAGGGCTAAATGAATAATAATCATGCATCAGTTATATCAGTTATATAGCACTTTTCTGGACACTCAGAGATGCTTTACAGAGCATTTTTTATGTAATTTTTTTTTTTTACATGTAGATATGCATATTTATGCATACTTATACTATATGTATATATATTTGTATGCGGATGTAGGTATGTGTATATGTGTATATGTATGTATATATAGATTTATATGTAAAGATGGATGTATGTGTATGTATATGTATATATACACTATATATGCCGCGTATGTGTATGTGTATGTATGTGTATATATATATGTATATGTGTTTTTTTGTTTTTTTCTTCTTTATATTATTTAGGTATTATTTATTTTTCTTTTCTCTGGAGACAGTGGGGAGTGGGGGGTAGGTGAGGGGGGGGCTGGGGAAAAAAAAAAAGGATGGTCACATTGTATTACTGTTAATTATATTATTTATTTATTTATTTTATTCTGTGGCATCTGATTTGTCTGCACACAAAAAAAAAAATAAAAAAAATAAATACAGAGCATTCTTTATTCACTCCATACCTAGTGGTGGTAAGCCCAGCTGCCTTGGGACAAACTGACAGAAGCGAGGCTGCCAATTTGTGCCATCTGCTCCTTCGACCACCACCATGGCACCTGATTTTCCCAGTGGTCTCCCATCCAAGTACTAAGCAGGCCCAGCCTTTGCTTAGCCTTTGCTGACCTCTGCACACCTGACTGGGCGACAGGGGCAGAGAGGAAGGGAGGCACTTTGTTGAAAAACTTTGTATGAAGACTCCCAAACAGAGCTGTCAAAAGTTTTGAAAATCAGATACTAATCAATACTAAAACTACAGTAGTGTTGAAACAAGGTACTCGATTGGGCAGGTATTGACACTAATTACATTACATTCACAGAAATGAACCTTTCCTGAATCTCGATCTTAAGCTGTATCAGAGCAAGTATAAGGCCACATAAACTAGTATACACTTATGGACCACTGTGAAACCTACATGGATGACTGAAGGATTACACAGATGTAAGGCCACATCGTAATGTTAAAGAAAATACGATGATTTAATACAGAAAATCACATTCTGTTGTAGAGTATAGAGTGTATAGAGGGCTTCTTATTAACACTGTGTTATTGGAATGAGCATTACTACTCGACACTACTCCCAAAAGTCCCAAAGTCAATTTCATTCCAATCCATTTTATCCGTTTATCTTTATCCCTGCATCTTTATCCATGCAACCCAGCCCCTTTTATCTGGGGCTGTGTCGAGGCACCAGCAGTCTAAGCATGGACACCCAGACTTCCTTTACCCTAGACGCTTCCTCCAGCTCCTTCAGTGGGACCCCAAAGCGTTCCCAGGCCAGCCGAGAGGCATAGTCCCTCCAGCATGTCCTGGGCCTTCCCCAAAGACATTTTTTTTTTTCCCCAATTGTATTCTGGATCAAGTTTTTTTCATGTCAACGTAAACAGCTCAAATCTGATTCTTATTAAATGCAACACTGGATGTTTTAGTATATAGTTGCCGATTTGAACCGACTGTAGTGTAGGCAGGTCACATAAATCTAAGACAAAATTAAATTGATTTGAAAATCTTTTTGTTATTTTTTTCTTTTTAATTGCAAATCAAATGTGACTCAAAACAGTTTTCATGTGTGAACTCAACAGCCCTGAAAGGTCCTGATGTGCAGAGGAGGACAGTCACAAGAAAACAACAGGAGTCATGCTGTTGTCACATTATCAGAAAGACAATTTATTATTACTGAGCATCATGAAAAGTGAATCATCTTTATCTTTCACTTTAAATAGACAATAGTTGATATTTCATCCTCGCTTTATTTCACAGCCCATTAAGTTTCAAATCTCATTTTGTGTCTACTTTCTAGAGTCACTGCTGTTCTCTGGCAGGTGTTTTATCGTTTTACTGTGCTTAATTTTCTCAGTCTTTGTGAAAAACTGTTGCACCTGTAGTGTTTTCAGAGCTGTGGCAGTCAGAAAAATGTGACTTGCGTGTTCAGACTGCAGTCAGAGCAGATTCTGATTTATTTCCACATATGAATGAGGCCTGGGTCGCATTCAGACTAATGTGAAAAAGTCAGATCTCGGTCACATTAGCACCAAGATTTGACCTGCAGTGTGGAACATGGCCATAAAATGATAAATTACTATTCCAGCTTTTCCTCTTGCCACTTTTAACAAGTCACACGACATCAGTTAAGGAGCAGTTTGTGGAAAAAGTTCAAGATGTCCAAAAGTACGAAAAATAAATCCAAAGTGCAGGGATTTACACATAAGGAATGCATTTTTCTGTCAGCTTTAACCTTTACCAATAGAAAAACCCTGTAATTTGAAAGATGTTTTGTGAAATGAGTAGTATAACCTGTTTTTAAGTTTCAAAAATCCTCTTTTGTTTGGATTGGCGTGATGAAACATTTAGCCCCATCACCACAGGACGCCTCCTTCTAAGCACGATGTGTATTCTGAGCTTTGGGAAGGTTTAAATGTGAGGATATTAACACTACATTTCTAATAGGGATTATTTTTCCCCATAGAGGTGTGCTTAGCGCCGGCACTGGGAATACACATAAGCGGTGTATAAAAGGGCCCTGGGGGGGCTCACTTGTACGGAAAACATTGGAACAGCTCCGAGCGGATCTCCAAGGAATTATGTGGCACCCGGAGACGCGCCCACAGCTTCGCCGCAATTATGCAAATAGGCCGACACTTGGAGAGCCTTGATTTAATTATGAATAATAGCAACGACACAATAAACAATTATGTTATAAAAAGAAAAGAACCGCTACTGTGTAATGGTTGGAACAATGTGTAACTTTTTTTGTAGTATTAAAGTTTTTGGTGAGGTTTGAAAGATTTTGTTAGAACTTCAAAAATGATGGTTTAAATTGACTCTATTGATACTTTGCGGCTGATGTCATTAATATTCCCTGTGGGTGTGATGCTAACTGTAGGCACTGCTCTGTCTGAGGATTGTTAGACTTTAAGCTGATCTTTTTTGTAACACAATCTGACCAGAAAGATCGGTTTTAGTTGGAATTGCTTAAGGTTTGTTGATTTGTGCTCTTAAACAAGTTTCTCCCATGTAAAATTAGTCTGAAGTTAGCCATTAGCCAACAGTTTTTCAGTTAGTCACTCTCGACTTTTTGTTGAAAATCATACATCAAAATTGGGTCATGAACGCTCGTATTGATCGCAGGCTCCAGAAAAACTCCAATTTTGTATTTTTTCAGACGCAGACCAAGATTTTTAAACCTTTTTTTTTTTTTTTTTTTTTTTTGACAGTGTTTGCTGTGTTCATTGTGTCACCATGGTAACTGCTGAACATTCCACCATAGAGATACATACAGAACACCCTCAGCGTTATGTCATGGCAAAATATCAATAGGGCACTACAGTAGCTGCAGTTACAAAATGTGGTTCAACAGATAACTTTTGTAACTTTTTTTTTTTTTTTACTGCTTGTCTCTATGAAGATGTTATAGCTTCATCTGGAATGTTCCACAGTATGGCATTCCATTTATCTATCGCCAAAAAGCCAAGTTGCAAGTCCGTTCTATGGAGAGGCAAGCTCACTCAAATTAAAGGGCCATATTACACTTTGTCTGATCCATTTTCTGATCTATGTTAGAATGTTTTTTCCTCATCAAAAACATATCTGGTAGGCAGAGGTTTTCTCTCAAACAGAAAACACGGCTTCATCTCATGCAGTAATACAGGAAGTACTCCACTGTGTTTTTAAAATCCGTACACCTTCACATGAAACATTTGGATGAGTTCAGCCCTGAATATTCCAATCTCTACTGAACAAAAGGTAAAAGGAGCTGTTAACTTAAACTACTGCTTCATGACATCACAAGTTGGAACAGAGCATTTTGAGTTTTGGAGATGTAAACAGGGTCACTCAAACATTTGTGAATGAAAACACAACTCTGGGTATGTTTTTAATGAGGTAACAACATTATAACATGGCTTATATCTCAACTTTGTGTAATACAGGACCTTGAAATCAAGATTTAAGTTTCAAGATTGACTTTATTGTCCCACAAGTGGGAAATTTGTTTTGGGCTCTCTACCTGCACTGTGCAATATATAAAATATAGTCCATAAATACAGAATACATTCAAAACAAGTTAATTACAATTCATCAGTTCATTCATCAGTGCATAATAGTCAGACACTGGCACAAATATAACAATGCTCTCTGTTCTGTCTCTTTTAAATAAACTGAGAATAAATCAACCTTTTTATCAAACAGATGCAAGATCAGCTTAAGGTGCGGAACATTCCAGGCTGAACCACAGCATCTCTATGAAGAAAAGCAGGTGATGGACTTCCCACCAAAATCGTACATACTGGGAGTGCACCATCTGTTTAACAAATCTATCAGGAGCTATGAGTCTATGAAATAAAGACATTTCCAAAAGCCATTATCAATCTGCGTTATGATAACAGTTTGCAGATGGCAGCCTCTTGGTTTCAACATTAACCACACCACTACCTCTCAAACCTTTTCTACTCTCCCTTTCAACACTTAACAATTATAACGTTCCAGTTTAGGATCTTGAGCATTTGTACTCTGCTGAATTCTATTAAGTTGTTCGTTTCCCTTCACAAACCCTGCAGTGGCGTCATCTCCGCTTTCAAGGTTTTCTCCAATTCTGTCAATTAAGCCTGCGAGATCAATGTCCCCGGCACAGAATAGAACTTCCCCATCCCCAAGTGGTTTTATTGTGAAGCAGATCTGTTCTCAAACATGCTCTGAAAAGGCTGTGAGTCTTGGACAGGAATCGCCAGCTTCTCTCGAATGTTCCTTGACTTGATTAAAATGTGCACTGTGTGAACTTTAAAGGCACACGTATTAGATTTTTATTGTGTTAAAAACTTGGAAAAAGAACTACTTAATTTTAAATGGTTTGTAGTAGGTATGTGGAAAAATAATGAAATATTGATATAGCGATACTAAATTTGGTGATACAGTATTGTTATATCAATATATCGACTTTTTTTTTTTTAACCATTTAGCAGTTTGTTTGTTTTTTTGTGACTGCACTACAGTTTTGTTGCTTATAGTGGAAGGAAACTTGTTTATGAGGGGTGTGCAAAAATATCCAAATATCGATATATCGTATCGCCTAATGTGATGATACAGGATCGATATCGTAGGCTGCTGTATTGATATATATATATATATAGCGCCAAGAGTATTTTTTGGTATATTTTCCTTAATTATTTTGTTACAGCACTACAGTTTTGTTGCTTGTTTAGTGGAAAGAAATTCGTTTGACATTTTCACTGTTTTGAAGATTAAATTTAGTGTGTTTCATATGAACTTTGCACAAGAAGTGGTTTAACAAAGACTTTTAATATCACAGCCATCATTTAGCCTTTATTTTTTTATTGAATTGTATTGAATCGATTTGAAATGTATCGTATCAAATCGAAAGTGCACTTTATCGAGATATATATCGTATCACGGCCTATGTACCGAGGTATGTATCGTATTGGCAACTTCTTAATGATACTCAGCGCTATTGTTTATGGAATACACTTGACATATTCACTGTTTTGATGATTAAAATAGATGTATTTTATTTTAACTTTGTACAGGTAACAGTTTAACAAAGTAATATTGTTGCTAAAATGTATTTGATTCTTTAAAAAACAGCAGTATATATATATATATATATATCACAGAGTATCATGTGTATGTGCAAATCGATTATCACATGCATATCGTATCGTGATAATATCGTATCAAGAGCCATGTATCGTATTGAATCGTGAGGCACCCTGTGATTCGCACTCCTAGTTTGCAGTGGTTTAAAGTTTTTTCTCACTTACCTTATACATCTCCAGCGATGATTTTAAGGGCTTCTCATGACGGAATGTATCATGACAGTGAAGTTGACAACAATTAGCATGCTAAAAGTGCACTTCCTGATTATCAAACAATAAAACAAGAGCTGCTTTATATAATACATATGCACTGGGGCAAGATACATTTTGTTAAAATACGTGGAGAAACAAAAAGGTACCTGCTCTTTAATTATTTTATTTCATATTCATAACGTTGAACATAACCTTTCTGACCTGAGCTCTGGAGGTCAACATACAGCTGCTGAATTGACTTTCACCACCCACCCAAAGTCTACCCTAAGGTAAGAAAATTGTGTGGTTCAACAATGCTGTGCCTGATTTTTACTTTCTTAAAAATGTGAAAAGCAGAATTAGTTCCTCTTAAATAGTCCTCCAAAGTTTGTTCTCACTTACCTTGTAATCCAGACATTTTAATTATGCTGCTTTCAACTGAGTCTGGTCTTCAAGAACTCGGAATTCTGAGAAAAGAATTTACACTCAGGTACTTTTTATACTGGAAAGTCAGGGTTTTGATATTGCCTAAAATAAAATAACTGAGTCCACTCATAAGCAGAGTTTTAATGGAGCTAACCAGTAAGAGCTGATGCTGTTTGTCTTCTCAAAAGCTAAATGTTATTTGTTTAGTTTAGTTAAATATCATTACATCTGTAATTAATGAAGCTATCATAGTGTTCGATTTTGCTTGAGCAGATCAGTTATGATAATGGACAAGATAAATGACAGCCTGATTCATCAGCCGGTTTCACTTTGTAGAAGCCGTCTGACCTCGCAGTGTTTGAGTTCGTTCGCTCGATGATAGGTGGGTACCGTATTTTCCGGGCTATTGTGCGCCTTCTTAAGTCTGCAACCCTATCAAAAAACAACTGCGCGCCCTGCAATCCAGAGCGCCCTACACACGAATCCACTCGGGTGTCCCAGCACGACTTCAGTAAACTACAAAGCTGCACTACCCGCAGCAAACGCAAACACGCACCGACCAGACAGTGACCACGCAGCGAAAAACACCCACAGCCACACTTATCACTCCACACGGACGAGGAATGGAACGGAGGAACGGAATGGAGGAACGAACTAAAAAAGCAAGTGCAATGTGCCACTTCTAGCCACAACTGAACAACTGAGTCACTGCGAACACACCAACAATCCAGCGGTCCCAGACAGCACCCTCCCTACGCTCCACAACTGAACAAAGCCGAGAGTCACCGTGAACGTGCCAAACAAAGTCCGACTGAATCATCTAACTGTTGTGTTTCATTTAAAGTCCGGGGTGGTTTATTTGTGAAAAAAGTTTGAAAATAGACCATTTAATGACAGTGCGCCTTATAATCCAGAGCGCCTAAAAGTGCGAAAAATATGGTACTTTTTTTATTTAACCAATCGCTGCTATTTGGTCGTGACGTATGTAATGTGCCGCTAACAGGGCTAACTGGTATATTAAGCTTTTCCTAAATCCCATAGGAAGAAGAGCAATAACGTCTTTCCCCTTGATAAAATTCACCAAACATTCTCTTTATTCCGGCTTTAAATCCTTGATCTCGGGAATTGTTGCCAACACAGAACATATGGCTCTTCACTGATTGGCTGGTGCCCGAACTCGCACTTTCGGGCTTTTTGCGAACAGTCTAGTGTATTCTGATTCCTGACTTTGTTGCTGGAGAGAAATGAAATTGAGCAGAGGCACTAGGTGGCGCCAGCCTGGCTAGATAAATGAAGCGAAATTGTGGAAATTGAAGTTGAGAAGTGCTCTTTACAACTCCCAAGAGACCAGTGCAGAGGGCTGTTTTGATCACACACTAAAACGCTTCATAATTAGCGGCAAACGGCACACAGTGGACATATTTTGAGGTACAAGACTTTCTTTCATCATGGCAGAAGATGCAAACAGATCATGTTCTCACCTCCCCTCGAGTTCCTTTCTAATAGCGAACATCAATGAGGTGTATAATTACAAAAGGTTTGGGCAGAGGTGCATCCCTCCATCACGTCCTCACCTGTGGAGTGCTCACTTCTTGCGTGAACCCTGGTCCCTCTGTGCTTGGATGAAAAAGAATTAAGCCAAATTAGTCACATATCAAAGTCTGGTACAAAGTGTTTTCAGCAAAGTTTTAAGAAGGATAAAAAGAGGTAGCAATGACTTAACCTCTATTAAGACTTCCATCACCAGCAACAAGTCTGCTAAGTTAACATTTTATTTCAATTTAATCCAAATCACAGTGTTGAAGGCAATCATTTTGAGAATTTGACATTTAAATTAGTATGGTATATTGAATGAGCAGTTCTTGGGCTCAAAATAAGTTCACTGCCGTCTGCATCGAATCAAAATGCATTTTAATGTCCGATAATCAGGAAGTGCGTGTTAGCATGCTATTTACAGTCAAAGCAAAACTCTGCACTGGTCTCAGTTGTGAAAAGTGCTTATAAACTCGTCATGGTGACATAGTAATTAGAATGCATGCAGTAAGTGAGTAGTAATTTTGGACTGCTTAAAATTTGTTCTGTTTTTCACACTTTTAAGATGGTAAAAAATCTTTGAATGGTCATGGACACGGGCTTTCAAAAGAACTTTATTTCAGTGGAATTGCAGTTTTCCTCAAACGTTCCTCTTACTATGACTTCAACCATTTATCTTATTATGCCATGGACTTCTGAACAACTTATTATTTAAAGTCAACTTATAACTTAAAGTCCTAAGTTGTACAGCGTTCCATGGCATAGCTTTAAGAAATAAAACTGAAACATGTTAAATAATTTTGATAGCTGTGTCATTCAAATGGATAAAAACATTTGAATCAGTCATGAGTATTAAGACCGCGAATAGAAAACAGCTCAGGGTCAACTGTTGAGTTTAGAATGATGTTTTAAAGCCAAAAGGGTCATTTAAAAGAAAGTTTTTTAAATATTTTTTGGCATGGCTTGGCTTGGATTCTCAAAATGCATGTTGTAACTTTTAATTAAATAGATTACATTTTGCTCACAAGTTGTATCCAAAAGCACATTTCAGCTTCAGTTTTGCTGTTTTTCATCGATCGTAGGGTTTTCTTTTGTGATTTGCATTTCACATGTTCCAAGTTGATGTGTTTTTACTGTAAAATGTTCATTATGATAAACATAGCAAGTTTATAATATCTACAGGAAAGTGGTTGTGGCTTAGCATAAAATCAGTACAATATCCGCATTATTAGTATTTATCAAATGTGCTGTACCTATTTAAAAGTACCGTATTATCCGCACTATGAGGCGCTCTGGATTATAAGGCGCACTGTCATAGAATGGTCTATTTTTGAACTTTTTTCACAAATAAACCTCACTGGACCTTAAACAAAACACAACAGTTCGATGGGTCAGTCGGACTTTTTTTTGGCGCGTTTATGGTGACTCTCGTCTTTGTTCAGTTGTGGCGTGTAGGGAGGGTGCTGTCTGGGACCGCTGGATTGTCGGCGTGTTCGCAGTGACTCAGTTGTTCAGTTGTGGCTAGAAGTGGCACATTGCACTCGCTTTTTCGGTTCGTTCCTCCGTTCCGTTCCTCGTCTGCGTGGAGTGATGAGTGTGTCTGCGGGTGTGTTTCGCTGTGCGGTCGCTGTCTGCTCCGTGTGTGTTTGCGTGCGCTGCAGGTGGTGCGGCTTTGTAGTTTACTGAAGTCGTGCTGGGACACCTGAGTGGATTTGTGTATAGGGCGCTCTGGATTGTGGGGCGTGCAGTTGTTTTTTGATGGGGTTGGAGGCTTAAGAGGCGCACCCTATAGTCCGGAAAATACGGTATCAAGATATTGTATTTCAGTTTCTCATTTGGATAGCTCTGTTTCACTCAGTCAAACTCCAAAGTTTAAAAAAAACAAACAAAACATCACCACATTAAAGGGGACATATTATGCAAAATCTACTTTTGTCAGCTTTTTGTTATAATGGTGTTCCCTCATTATCTTACTGTCATTTTTTGACTGATTCATGCATGCTTGAGTAATCCTACATTGCTCTGTGATTGGAAACTTTTATTCACACATTTGGGTTATTATTAGTCTGTCTACATCTCCAAAACTCAGAATGCTCAGTTCCAATTTATGATGTCATGTGGTGGTAGTTTTCAAGTTCACAGCTACATTTTACCTTTAGTTCAGTAGAGATCTGAAATTCCAGGTCTTAAATCATTCAAATTATTCCACTGAAGGTGTATGGTGTTTAAAAACACAGTGGAGCACTTCCTGTATTATCACGTGACATCACATGGTGGAACAGTGTTTTCTGTCTGAGAGAAGAACTCAGCCTAAATATGCAGAGTTTGTGTGTTAAACATGAATGAAACAAAACACAACTCCAGGTCTGTTTTTGATGAGAAAACAAAACAGATCTGAAAATATATTTAATAAAACTATTTAAAGCGTTTTTGATTTGAGACAGAGCCCTCAAGCTTCGTAATTCTTTCTCTCCCTGACATAATCTTTGATCCTATCCAAGCGGCTGATCTCAAAGTCATGGTGAGTAGTTTTTGTCCGTTTTTTGACAACTTCTGGAGGTAAAAGTTCAGATTGCAATTCCATACTTGACTTCCTCTTCCTCAGACTGGCCTACAGGGACGTGCTGTTGTCTATGAACAAACCAAGTGGAAAGAGGTCGAACAGGGATTGCACTTTTTAACATTTGAAGTAAAATCAATTTACCTCATAAACCCTCCATTGCTCGTGTAAGAAGCAGGGATCTCTCTTCCTCTCTTCAGTGTCGTCTCTCTCTGGGCACCTTTGTGAACAAACAAAAGCATCATTTGGATTTCACTGAGCTCAGACCTCCAGTGTGTGTGTGTGTGTGTGGGTGCGTGTGTGTGTGTGTGTGTGTATGACAGAAACACAATCACAACTGCAGGAGTTTGAACCTGATGATTTAATGGTTCTATATGCAAAATTTACTCTCATAAGCTTTAAGATATGTTATAATGCTGTTACTGTTACGGCTCGCGGTCTAGGGGTATGATTCTCGCTTGGGGTGCGAGAGGTCCCGGGTTCATATCCCGGACGAGCCCCCAATTTGTTACAACCCAGCTCGTTTGGGGTGAGGGAAGTAACAAAAAATAAAACCAAGATGTAAAATGGACCCCTCCTTGAACCGTCACCTTATCGTGGTGGAGGGGTTTGAGTGCCCGAATGATCCCGGGAGCTATGTTGTCGGGGGCTTCATGCCCCTGGTAGGGTCACCCAAGGCAAACAGGTCCGGGGGGACGGGTCAGACGAAGAACGGTTCAGAAGCCCCTATGATGAGTGTACGAGCAAGGCCAGTTACGTCGCCCGGATTGGCGTCACCGGGGCCTCACCCTGGAGCCAGGCCTGGGGTGGGTGCTCGCCAGCGAGCGCCTGGTGGCCGAGCCTCCCCCCACGGGGCTCGGCCGGGGCTCAGCCCGAAGGAGCGACGTGGGGCCGTCCTCACGTGTACCCACCACCCGCAGGAGGATCCATATGGGGCCGGTGCAGAGAGATCTGGGCAGCAGTCGACGGCGGGGGCCTCGACGACCGGATCTCCGGACATGGAGACTAGCTCTGGGGACATGGAATGTCACCTCGCTGGGGGGTAAGGAGCCTGAGCTTGTGCGGGAGGTTGAGCGTTACCGACTAGATATAGTCGGCCTCACCTCCACGCACAGTTTGGGCTCTGGAACCCAACTCCTTGAGAGGGGCTGGACTCTCCATTTCTCTGGCGTTGGCCGCGGGGAGCGGCGGCGGGCTGGTGTGGGCCTGCTCATTGCCCCACAGCTCAGTCGCTGTGTGTTGGAGTGAACGAGAGGGTCGCGTCCCTGCGCCTTCGGGTCGGGGACAGGTCTCTCACTGTGGTGTCGGCCTACGGGCCGAACAGCAGTGCAGAGTACCCGGCCTTCTTGGAGTCCTTGGGAGGGGTACTAGACAGTGCACCGACCGGGGACTCCGTTGTTCTCCTGGGGGACTTCAACGCCCACGTGGGCAACGACAGTGACACTTGGAGAGGGGTGATTGGGAGGAACGGCCTCCCCGATCTGAACCCGAGTGGTGTTTTGTTATTGGACTTCTGTGCTAGTCACAGTTTGTCCATAACAAACACCATGTTCGAGCACAAGGGTGTCCATAAGTGCACGTGGCACCAGGACACCCTGGCCGGAGGTCGATGATCGACTTTGTCGTCGTGTCATCTGATCTCCGGCCGCGTGTCTTGGACACTCGGGTGAAGAGAGGGGCTGAGCTGTCAACTGATCACCACCTGGTCGTGAGTTGGGTTCGCTGGCGGAGGAGGAAGCCGGAAAAACCTGGCAGGCCCAAGCGTGTAGTGAGGGTCTGTTGGGAACGTCTGGCGGAGCCCTCTGTCAGAGGGACCTTCAACTCGCACCTCCGGGAGGACTTCTCCCGGATTCCGGGGGAGGCTGGAGATATGGAGTCCGAGTGGGCTTCATTCTCGGCCTCTATTGTCAATGCAGCTGCTCGGAGCTGTGGGCGTAAGGTCTGTGGTGCCTGTCGCGGCGGCAACCCCAGAACCCGGTGGTGGACACCGGAAGTAAGGGATGCTGTCAAGCTGAAGAAGGAGTCCTATCGGGCCTTGCTGGCTCGGGGGACTCCTGAGGCAGCTGACGGGTACCGGCGGGCCAAGCGTGCTGCAGCCCGTGTGGTCGCGGAGGCAAAAACTCGGAGCTGGGAGGAGTTCGGGGAGGCCATGGAGAAGGACTATCGGACGGCCTCAAAGAGATTCTGGCAAACCGTCCGGCGCCTCAGGAGGGGAAAGCAGTTCTTCACCAACACTGTTTACAGTGCGGGGGGAGAGCTGTTGACCTCGACTGGGGAGGTTGTCCGGCGGTGGAAGGAATACTTTGAGGATCTCCTCAATCCCACCGTCACGTCTTCCGAGGAGGAGGCCGAGGCTGGGGACTCGGAGGCGGACTCATCCATCACCCTGGCCGAAGTCACTGAGGTGGTTGGCAAGCTCCTTGGTGGCAAGGCTCCGGGGTTGGATGAGATCCGTCCTGAGTACCTGAAGTCTCTGGATGTTGTGGGGCTGTCTTGGCTGACACGCCTCTTCAACATCGCGTGGCGGTCGGGGACAGTACCTCTGGACTGGCAAACCGGGGTGGTGGTCCCTCTGTATAAGAAGGGGGACCGGAGGGTGTGTTCCAACTATAGGGGGATCACACTTCTCAGCCTTCCCGGTAAGGTCTATGCCAGGGTACTGGAGAGGAGAGAATCCGGCCGATAGTCGAACCTCGGATTCAGGAGGAGCAGTGTGGTTTTCGTCCTGGCCGTGGAACACTGGACCAGCTCTACACTCTCCATAGGGGTGCTCGAGGGTTCATGGGAGTTTGCCCAACCAGTCCACATGTGTTTTGTGGATCTGGAGAAGGCATTTGACCGTGTCCCTCGTGGTGTCCTGTGGGGGGTGCTCTGGGAGTATGGGGTCCGGGGCCCTTTGCTAAGGGCTGTCCGGTCCCTGTATGACCGGAGCAGGAGCTGTGTTCGCATTGCCGGCAGTAAGTCAGACCTGTTCCCGGTGCATGTTGGACTCCGCCAGGGCTGCCCTTTGTCACCGGTTCTGTTCATTGTATTTATGGACAGAATTTCTAGGCGCAGTCAGGGGCCGGAGGGGGTCCGGTTTGGGGACCACAGGATTTCATCTCTGCTGTTTGCGGACGATGTTGTCCTGTTGGTTTCATCGAACCAGGACCTGCAATGTGCACTGGGGCGGTTTGCAGCCGAGTGTGAAGCGGCTGGGATGAGGATCAGCTCTTCCAAGTCCGAGGCCATGGTTCTCGACCGGAAAAAGGTGGCTTGCCCTCTCCGGGTGGGTGGGGAGTCTTTGCCTCAAGTGGAGGAGTTCAAGTATCTCGGGGTCTTGTTCACGAGTGAGGGAAGGACGGAACGTGAGATTGACAGGCGGATCGGTGCAGCTTCGGCAGTGATGCGGTCGCTGTATCGGACCGTTGTGGTGAAGAGGGAGCTGAGTCGAAAGGCGAAGCTCTTGATTTACCGGTCAGTCTTCGTTCCTACTCTCACCTATGGTCATGAGCTCTGGGTAGTGACCGAAAGGACGAGATCGCGGATACAAGCGCTCGAAATGGGTTTCCTCCGCAGGGTGGCTGGGCGCTCCCTTAGAGATAGGGTGAGGAGCTCAGTCACACGGGAGGAGCTCGGAGTAGAGCCGCTGCTCCTCCACATCGAGAGGAGCCAGTTGAGGTGGCTCGGGCATCTGTTCCGGATGCCTCCTGGGCGCCTCCCTCGGGAGGTGTTCCGGGCATGTCCCGCCGGGAGGAGGCCCCGGGGAAGACCCAGGACACGCTGGAGGGACTATGTCTCTCGGCTGGCCTGGGAACGCCTCGGGGTCCCCCTGGAGGAGCTGGAGGACGTGTCTGGGGTGAAGGAAGTCTGGGAGTCCCTGCTTAGGCTGCTCCCCCCGTGACCCGGCCCCGGATAAGCGGACGAAAATGGATGGATGGATGGATGGATGGATGTAAAATGGAATAAATTAAATAATGTTTAATTAACAGGAATGTAAAGGTAAATTAACAAAAGACTAAAAATATACAGAAAACAACCTAAACTAAGAAACAGAACAACAAAAAAAAACAGAGTTTTGTGCCAGAAAAGGGGTCACGCAGGTTTACAAAAAACAAGTGGTAAAACTTAGGGACACACACTAAACTAAAACACAAGTTCCCCAAATTAAACCACATAAACCCACAAACAGAATCGAGTGACCAAATCAAAAAAGGCACAAAACAGAACTAAACTAAACCACACACACACAAAACAAAATGGCATACTGGCCACCAAGGCCAGCAGCCCCGAACAGGTGCTGGCAATCTCCTTAAATAGGGGGAGGTGGCTGCAGGTGAGGTGGGCGTCGACTTGCCCCACCAATCACAGACCAGGGCTCGTGCAGCAGGAATCAAGAGAACTCTGCAGAAATATTAGAACTAAGGCCTGGGGCCGTAACAGTTACCTCCTCAAAAAAAAACATACCCAGAGATGTTTTGTTTCATTCACACATGTTTGAGTAATCCTACATTATTAAGCTGGTTACATCCCCAAAGCTCAAAACGCCCTGTTCCACCTTGCGATGTCATAAAGTGGTAGTTTTCAAGTTAGCATCTAGCGTTTACCTTTAGATCAGTAGAGATTGGCAATTCCAGGACTGAAATTAACCAAATGATTTTTAGTGAGGCTGTGTGGAGTTTAAAAACACAGTGGAGCACTTCCTGTATTACCACATGACATCACAAAGTGGGACAGTTTGCTGTTTGAGAAAAGAGCTCATCTTAAATGCAGGGATTATGTGTTCAGTATGTGTGAATGAAACAAAACAAAACCCCATCTATGTTTTTGATGAGTAAGTAACATTATTACATCAATCAGAAAATATCTTAATATAGGCCCTTTAAAGTAGCCTGATTCATCAGCTGGTTTCACTTCATAGAAACCATCTGGCCTCGCAGTGTTAGAATTTGTTCGCTCGACAGTAGGCGGGTACTTTTTATCATTTCACCAATCGCTGCTATTTGGTGGAGATATATGTAATGTGCCACTAAAAGGGTTAACTGGTATATTAAGCTTTTCCCAAATCCCGTAGAAAGAAGAGCAATAATGTCTTTCCCCTTGATAAAATTCACCAAAAATTCTCTTTGTAGCGGCTTTAAATCGGGAATTATTGACAACACTGAATATATGGCTCTTTGCTGATTGGCTGGTGACTGAACTTGCACTTCCGGGGTTTTTGCGAACCGTCTAGTGTATTTTGATTCCTGACCTAGTTGCTGGAGAAAAATGAATTTGAGCGGAGGCACTAGGTGGCCCCAGCCTGGCTACCTTTAAAGGCCCTGTACTCACTCTTCTTTCAGTGTGTGGAGTTGTATTTCCATGTGTCCTGTCCCAGTATATTGTATAAGGTCAAAAAAAAAAGTCTGCTCTGTACCATCTGCAACCAATAAGCATTTTATTGTCCAGTAATCAGAAAGGGCAGAGTTAGCATTCTAGTTGTTGTTAGCTTTACAGTGACGGTGAAACTCCACTCCAGTGTCTGGAAACTGTACAAACTCATCTCTGTGAATAATTCAGATGCCCTGACTTGGAAAGGTAAGAGAGGAGTAACTGTGGACCACTGTAAACTCTTTCAAATGAACTAGTCACACTTTTAAGACTTTAAACACATTTCTTTTTGTATTGTATCATCAGCTCTTCACAAGTGCTGACACCATGACCTAAGAGTGAAATTTTTCTCTTTCATTCTCATTATTTGTTACCACATTTTTCAAGAATATGACCAAATGAATTCAAACTTGTGAAGGTAAAAGGGAAATATTATGCAAAATTTACTTTAGAGAACTTTTAATCATGTTATAATTCTTTGCCCTTCTCTTTTTCTCTTTTTTTTCTTTGTGTGATTCATGCATGTTTGAGTAATTTTATTCTCCTGCAATCAAGACGCTATTGCTCTGAAAATTTCAGTTCTTATCAATCCCCTGCTACACACCCACTGTTCTTTCCTTACTACATTCTCTTTTTTTTCTTCTTCTTCTTAAAGCAGACCTATTCTGAAAAAAAAAAAAAGACTTTTCAGAGCTTTTAAACATGTTAAATTAGTTTTTCCTTCTCATTTACCCTCTCAAAGTTTTTATTTTCAAAGCTCCATAATGCCACTCAATTCCTGTTTTCACTGCCACCGGCAAACGCCCACTGCTCTGTACTTACTTCTCCTATTTTCTTAGTCTGATACGCATACGATTTGGCAACATCATTTTGGCACATATAAAAAAAAATCCACTTCTTGCTAGCGTGTAGGGACTGATAGTTTCAACATTCTTTTGCTGTATGGCACTGTCTTCTCCCATTGGGCACTGCAGTTTTCTAGCGGAAGTCAGTGGAACTTGTTCAGTCATTTTAGATGAATGTTGCGGTTTAAAATGTGCAAATTATAATGTACTGGTGTTATAATTATATAGCAGGCTTAACTCAACAGGTAAATAGTGATACTTTTAGGATTCATAGTGTTGCATAGATATTTTAAAATAAATTCAATAATTCTGCTGCTTGCTTTCATAAACTGTAGGCTGGAATTACAATGAGTGGTTGACTTCATGTATCACTGCTGCCACTCTCTTGTGTCGTATTTCCTCTTTATGAAAATTTTCTTTGTAAACTCTGAAAAGACTTTGGATACGAATTCCAGCGGATCAGCAATTTCACAAATTTTCAAACAAGCCTTGTACAAAGTCACTAAATCTCCCGTCTTCACCGCAGTTGCACGCGGCTCTGAACCTCAGCTTTGTGTCCAACATGTCTCAGCACTTTATTTGACGGCCAGATTAAGTGGATCATGTGGCCTACCCCATAATAAAACACACAAAGTAGGCAAATACTGTGTGGATGTTTGAAGTAGTTTACACAGCAAACAGTGATGCTTATTAATGTCGTCATGACTACCAACATTGGGCTCGCCAATATTTTAAATGTTATTTTAATTTATCATATTTTGCTCAGCAGTGTAATGAACATTGGGTTGAGATTTTTATGCTTTTTTTTTTTTTTTTTTATCTCAAACTCTTGGTTAACTGTAACTTTCTAGTAGGGGTCTGCTACCATAAGATGTTATTGCGTTGGCTAAAATGTTCCTGATTATGGCATTAAATCTTGCATTTAAAATGACTGGTGTTTTTATTGCTGAGAAAGCTGTCTTGAAATGCAACTATTCTTTCTGTGAGTAGCTCCCTGCTTCACAAATTTGACCTGCAAACCTGGCCTAATAGCATCACCTGCTTGTTTCCATGGAGATAAATATGTTTAATGTCATACCGTGAACATTCCAGGCACAGCAATAAGATCTCCGCGGAAAAAGCAGGTGATGGACCCTCCAAAAATGCCATAATTTCCTGTAGGGGTATGCAAAAATATTTAAATATAGGTGTATCGTATTGTTTAATGTGATGATACAGTATCGATATATCACGACGAGTATTTTTAAGCATACTTTACAAAATTATTTTATTACACTGCTACAGTTTTGTTCCTTGTTTATGCGACTCGTTTGACATTTTCACTGTTTTGATGATTAAAATGTTTGTGTTTCATATGAACTTTGCACAAGAAGTGGTTTAACAAACACTTTTAGTATCACTGCCATTGATTTATAGCCTTTATTTTTTATTGACCCCTATCGAATCGATTTGAAATATATCATATCAAATCCAAAGTGCACTGTATCGAGATATGTACCGTTTCGTGGACCACGTATCGAGGTATGTATCGTATCGGCAACTTCTTAATGATACCCAGCCCTAATCCTCTGTCATATTTAAACCTACATACATGTTCTATTATTTTTCATTGTACTGTTTTCTTTAACCTTTTCATGTTCAGAACTCGTATTGAACTTTCTACACCACCTGGGGGTTTGGTACTTCACCTACGACGTCTAATTAGAGTGTATCGATTGCGCCTCTTTTGTTATGGTGGTATACGGGCTATAGAGTTGCGAAAAAGAAAGGAAAGAGAAAAAAAAAAGGGAAAAAAGGGACACTTCAAATCACCACTAACAAGCTCCGTCTTATAGAGCTGCTTTAATTGTCAGAGAATGATGACTGGGAGACTTTTACGCACCAGTAATTGACAGTGAGCGGTAAATATCGTAGCCGACCTTCGCTTATAGGATCACGTACTGAAAAACGAGAATGCTGTGATAACTTATAGATTGTTTTGACCTTATTGTCACGGTAAGTTACATCGCCTTTACCGTGTCTTGGTGATATTTTCGCTCTCGCCTGTCGATATACACCCGATATCCTGATTAGAAGGCGCACTGGTTTTAGCCTAGCTCACCTTTTCTGACCTGGTTAATCAGATTACCTGCGTACCGCGTTACGTGTGTGGACAGACAGCGAACGAGCGAGGGGAGGTGAGAGAGGGAGAGGGTGTGGGGGGGGTGGAGGAGGCGGAGACACCGAGGAGAGCGAGACCTGAGCGCGGGGGAGTTGGATTACTCGCGTACAAACCGTCCAAGGAACTACTACCGCTGAACGAGAGGCGCTTGGACACTATGGACAGCTCGTGTGCGCGCTTGGAGAGGATATAACTGTGGCTTGAGACGGGATCAGTAGCGTTTTAAAGGGATTATTTTGAATGTTCGTGGAGCGAAAGTATGGTGAGTCAATCGTAATTATTCATTTTTTGTGTGCAAATGTTTGGTTTTGAGTGGTTTTAGTCACGTTTTACGCACAAAAATACGCTTCATCATGTTGTCACGGGGTTGTCAAGAGTTTGCGCACAACAGCGTTTCAGTTGGTTGTTGTGAATGAGGCTTGGAACGAAAGCATGGCGAGTCAGTTAAGTTTGTCACGCTAGTTTTAATGTTATGGCAAATTACGCGTAATATTGTCCACGTATTGACAGGTGTTGGTGCGATTTTTACTAGTCCGTCTTTTCGATGCGCACACACGCCAGCATTTTACACCGGATCCCGTTGGTTCTCCGTTATGAATGAAGTAATCCATTGAAAAAGCTGCTCTTGCTCTTGCTCTTCCTCCTCAACTCTAGCCCGGGTGCCGTGCTGCTTCCCGTTAATCCGTAGACCGGGAGAAGTTTCCAAACATATAGAGCGCATCTTCGTTCACTTCGGATTAGGTGAGCGTAATATCCCCGGTAATATCTGGGTAATGCTGACTGAAACGCGCTCGTTTACGTTTCCAATTGGGTTTAAGAAGAAGTCAAGGCTGATTTTTGTTGTTGCGTGCCAAACTCGAGTGTCTAATTTGCGGCAGCTGCTGTTTTATTGCTGATTTTAGCCTCCCCGCCTCATATGCATATCAATATGAGTTTTTCATGGAATACGCCTGATTAAGATGCAATAACTTATCCCTAGAGCGCGAGCAATGTGGCGCTGCGGGAGGTCGAGCCAACCCTTTCAAAGTTTAACAACCTCTGGGGAATTCAAACGCTGCTATAAAACGATGAATTATACGTCGCTTTTAATGCGTTTTTGAGCGAAGTGGGTAGAGCAGGAAATGGTTGTGTAGGTAGACTGACTGGCATTGATAATACAAGATACAAGAGTGAATCAAATATGGGTCAGGACAAGGATGTGAAGTGTGCTATTACTGCAAATTGTGTCATTAGAATTTCTGGTATCATTTTAGGCTCCAGAACAGAATAGTATTGTAAAAGGACGAAAAATAACTGGTAACTTAAAGTGTAAATGTGGTACAACCTTGAACCCAAACGTAGTATGAACACCAGGAAACATGAGGTGCATTTGCTTGTTGTTTGTTGTCGTTGTTTGTTCCCATAACCAGCATTGCATTATGACACTGTACCCAAAGGCAAGACACTTTTGTATGTATGGTCACATTTTTGTAGCCTGTAGCGCTTTTTCACCTTCAAAGCGCTTTACGTCAACAAACCGCTCACCCATTCGCCCACGCGTTCATACACCTGTGGATGCAGACACTGGGGTTGAGGTGGGTTAAGTGTCTTGCCCAAGGACACAACAGCAGCCTTCATCTGTGAGTCACTGGACGATCATTCAGTCACAATTAGAAAATCTCAACAACAGAAATTATTTACCGGTTGCATTATGTATAAATAAAATAGCTGGATTTTGATTAGTTTCTCAGTTCATATTCCCACCCTTCTCTCAAATACTCCAGGATATGTTTAAAAATTAAGTTTCGAACAGAATCCTATAATCGAGACATAAATCGCAAACCAAATTGTGGCATATAATGTCTCAAGCTGTTGTAGTCGGCCTCATGTGTACAGTATATATATAAAAGAGTGGGAGAAATGAGCATGCTTTTGATGTCAGCCGGGTGTGTTATGGACCTAGAGGCACTCCCTTCACACAGACTGTTCTTCTTGTTGTCATAAAAAGCGAAACGTTGTACTGTATGTTTTCTAACTTTGCGGACGTGTCACAAGTTTTGACGTAAACCAATGTTCACAAGAAATATTCATCGTGCTCCTCCTTTATCAGTGCTGGATACACAGAAACAGTGCACAGTTGATTAATAAAAGAAAAGATAATTATAAAGTATCTCAAGGTTAAGGTACACTTTATTTGCTCGATCAGATATCTGCTTCTAAATATCTGTTTTGCCGATATCCAGGTTTGACATAAAAGTGTACGTAATAAAACTGTTTACTGATCATAGTTGACCCAGATATTATATTCATGATATTTACATTTTTATTGATACAAATGTTCTGTGGCGCCACCTAGTGCCTCCACTCACTTTCGGAATACACTAGACGTTGTGCAAAAACCCCAGAAGTGCAAGTTCGGACACCAGCCAATCAGCGAAGAGCTATATATTCTGCATTGTCAACGATGCCCGAGATCGAGGATTTAAAGCCGGAACAAAGAGAACGTTTGGTGAAATTTTATCAAGGGGAAAGACGTTATTGCCCTTCTTCCTACGGGATTTGGGAAAAGCTTAATACACCAGTTTGCCCAGTTAGCGGTGCATTACGTACGTCATTGCCAAATAGCAGCGATGGGTTAAATGAGAAAAAGTATCCACCTACCGTTGAGTGACTGAATTCTAACATGGCGAGGTCAGAAGGTTTTTACAAAGTGGAACTGACTGATGAATTAGGCTAGTTCTCTGATTCCTTGAGGGATAAATAAAAGCTGCATAACACATTTGCATTGGTATTGGTTGATATTGGGCAGATGCTTAAAGCCGTGGTAGAATTGGTATTGGCGCTGAAAAGCTGGATCAAGGCATCCCAACATTTCACCCATCCTTCAGTGCCTCTGGTGCTTGGCTAGGTTTGGTCAGGACCAACTTAGCTGGAGGATTTTACCTATTGTGCATGTTTTGGATCAGGTCTGTGCTTCTCAGAAACGTTTTTCAGTGACTCACCCCCACTGTAATGTTCTCTTTTCACTGTCAACTGAACTGACCATTTTCTTGCTCCACTTAATTTTTTTTTTTTTTTTTTGCCGCTGGTTGTTCCCATGGAGATGTTATTGCTTTGTCTGGAATGTTCCACAGTATGGCATCTGAAACTTATCTATCGCCATAGTGATAAGTAGGTTAGAGATTGACCAGTATGCATTTTTGCGTGGCCAGTGCCGATAGTTTAGAATCCAGAGGAACTGCTGGCTGATGACCTTTTTCCCAAATTATCAAATTTAAATTTAGTTCAAACTCACCCACGACTAACTGTGTAGCACCCAGTGTGGTCAAATCTTTGCATTTTTTACAATTTAAAAATATAGATAAAGCTTTATGCATATTTAGACTGCTAATTGGGCCGAACAAAATATCGGTCTGTACGGAGATTTATTAGCCTGATTCAGCAGCCTGTTTCATTTCGTAGAGACCGTCTGACCTCACAGTGTTTGCTCGACAGTAGGCGGGTTTTCATTTGGTCATGACGTATGTAATGTGAAGCTGATGGGGCTAACTGGTATATTAAGCTTTTCCCAAATCCCGTAGGAAGAAGGGCAATAACGTCTTTCCTCTTGATAAAATTCATCAAACATTCTCTTTTTTCCAGCTTTAAATCCTCTAACTCGGAAATCGTTGCCCACACAGTATGTATGGCTCTTCGCTGATTGGCTGATGCCCGAACTCGCACTTCCAGAGTTTTTGTGAACTGTCTTGTGTATTCTGATTCCTGACCTAGTCGCTGAAGAGAAATGAAATTGGGCGGAGGCACTAGGTGGTCCCAGTCTGGCTAGAGATTTATGGTTGATACACCAAAAAAAGGCATTTCTATCAACCAGATGTAACGGCCAACTGATCGGGTCTATCTCTGAAGCACATGATGCCACATGGCCAACTTACAGATACAATCTATGGAGAGGCCACCCTGTTCACTGTAATAATGCTGTTTTAAGGCAATACTTGCTCCTGCAAAATGTATAAATTGGTGTCATACTGTGGAACATACCTCTCCACAGAGACAAGCAAATGGCAGACCCACCACCAGAAAAATCCCCTAATGCACCTTTAAGCTACAGGACCTGCTTTATTCTAAAACTAGACATGTGGTATTTGAAATTTTGTGTATCTTTTATGAACATGCAGTGGCAAAGCTTGTCTGCCCTGTCATGTGCAAATGTCCCGTGCCGTGTGTTCAGGTTGGCATTTACCTGACATCTGTAAAGGAGAGTGGACCCAGGTTACAGGCACAAGTCTCATTAGGAGCATGTCACACTAAGCACACTGTGTCCTGCTGCCGGGGCCGTCCTGTTCAAATCTACTGCGCAGGGCATGAAAGAGCCAAAGTTTATAGTCTGTTTCAATGTTCACTGTAGAATCAATGGTTACAGTGTCCTTGAATAAGACCGAGAATACTAAAAGGTTGAGTTTGCTGAAAGTTTATGGACGTTTTTCAAATGAACTAATGACTGATGGACTATTTGGTGATGATTTTCTGTTCTTATGTGTTCTCATGTAAGTTGAACAGTGTGTTAGATTAATTGTACAGGGCAGTAATAGTTTAGAGGGTTGAGCATTCAGCACTGATCCAAAAGTTGCCAGTTTGAATCCTTCTCCTGGCAATAGTAAAATAGTTTTGTTTAAAGGCGCACAATGCAACTTTTACCTGCTTATCTGTCTAATGAAAATGTAATTCCTTTAGCTAGAATGTTCCATAGCATGCCTTTAAACATAAACGTATTTAACATTTATTCAGTTACAAGTGTTTGTATTGTCCAAGCATACAGTGAAAAACGTGTATTACTACGTGCGGACGTGCCTCTCCACAGATCTGAACTGTGCTTTGACATGGTGATGCCACCCACAAATAACAGATAAAGTAGTAAGTCTCCATGGCAACAAACATGTAGTATACCCTCCTCCATAAATGTTTTATATGTAGTGCACATTTAAATTCAGATGTTTATTTAAGTTTTACATGAAAAAAAAAAAAAAAACCTCCAGTGGGTCCGGACGCAGTGCAACGCGGGACACATTTTGAAAGCAACTGCAGTCCCGCAAACTAATAAATATGCGTGTAAAGTAAAATATACAAATGATATTTTATTTGCATTACACACCATACAGTTTATGTATTTACACGGACGTGCGTGCTTTGACCACATGACAGACTGAACTGTGCACAGATGTACACATGCAGTGACTGTCCACCCACAAATAACTGAGCATGGCCCACAAAGTAGAAATAGTCCAGCCCCTCTCTCCAGAGCCAAATGTGCAAGGCAATACTATTAACGCTCAATGCAAAGTAGTTATACATCCATGTCAGAGCCTCCATAAATGTTTTATATGTTGTAGTGCAACATTTAAATTCGTAACTGGCCTTGCTCGTACACTCATCATAGGGGCTTTGAACCGTTTTTTACCCGTCCCCCCGGACTGTTTGCCTTGGGTTACCAGGGGCATGAAGCCCCCGACAACAAGCTCCCGGGATCATTCGGGCAAAAAACGAAAAAAGGGGGGCCTCCCTCTCCGGGTGGGTGGGGAGTCTTGCCTCAAGTGGAGGAGTTCAAGTATCTGGTCTTGTTCACGATGAGGGAAGGACGAACGTGAGATTGACAGGCATCGGTGCGCGCAGGATGCGGTCGCACACGTTGTTGAAGAAGCTGTCAAAAAAATTTACCGTCAAGTCTTCGCACTATGGTCATGAGCTCTGGGTAGTGACCAAAGGAAATCGCGGATAAGCGCTCGAAATGATCCGCATGGCTGCAAGTAAAAATATATGATATTTTATTTGGCATTAATAAAAACATTTTAAGCAGCCTGAACTTGCGGATGTGCTCTAATCTCGCGCACATTTTAGACAATTCCTTTCCGATTCTCTGTGTTTGATAGAGTTTAAGAAAGTGAACGAATCTTGCAGGATTTGCGGGCGGGAGCGAGACAAAATATCGCAGATGCGGACGGGAGCGAGAATGAAAAGTATAATTCTTTGCGGGTGCGGGTGGGAGCAGGACTGAAAATTCTGTCCCACACAGACCTTTAACTGTATCATCAAAAGTCTCATAATAATGTTGTGGACCATCACAATATATCAAACTGCATAGACCATGATCCTTTGCTCCATTTCAGTCCAGACTACATGAAGAAATAACTGTTATAAGCACTTTTAAATCTTAGTTCTGTCTTGTCACGATATTTTAAGAGGAAAAAGTAGCATATTCACAGTTTTGTTACCGTCCACAAAATATCACAATAAATATCGTACCGGGAGATGTATATCGTGAAAATGTCGCTCTGAGATTTAGAAATGATTACATCCTTAAAAATAAGTGAAAAGAGTTAGGAGTAACAAAACATATTTTCACTCAGACATTTAGACAGTGACAGTGATATGTACAAACAGAAATTATCCCATTGTTCGGTCTTCTGTAAGACATTGATTTAACCCACCTGATTTAATAATATGCACTATTAAGCTGATAAAAGTGCATTCAGACATGCCATTATCAAACTCTTTTCTGACTATGGGTATAATTTGAGACAATTTATTTAATGCATACTAATATAAGCCTGTCATGGTAATTATCGACTTATCTTTCAATATATGAAAACTGTAACTATATATTTTGGGGCTCAATATTTATGGTGTGTACAATTTCTTTGCATTAGTGAATAGATTTTTGCCACTTTAATGTATTGTGTAGTGTGTAACTTTTCTTGTGGATGACCTGTCAAATGCTTGTCTCCATGGAGATGTTATTTCTTTGTCTGGAATGTTTCACAGTAAATCTTTCTATCTTCACGTTCACCAAACCACATCAAGTTACAAGTCAAATCTGTGGAGAGGTGACCCCACTCACACTCAGAATTAGAGCCCGACCGATATATCTGTTCTCGTGGTAGTTTGACAGCGGCAGCGGTTGAAAACAAAACTTTCAGAAATCTGCGTGTGCATAGGATAGAAAAAACATGCATATTTGGCTGTAGTTCAGTAGTTTAAAATAAATAAACCAGGACTAATCTTGGGCTCCAGAGAGGGAGAGAGATAGAGATAGAGACCGAGTCCCGACACTCAGTCCTGGTTCCGTTCTGTTTTAGTCCTGTTTTACACATGGTTTAGATCTGTTTTAGTCCTGGTTTAGTCCTGGTTTAGTCCTGGTTCAGTCCTGGTTCAGTTCTGGTTTAGTCCTGCTTTAGTCCTGCTTTAGTCCTGTTTAGACCTGCTTTATACCTGCTTTAGACCTGCTTTAGACCTGATTCAGTCCTGGTTCGGTCTTGGTTTAGTCCTGCTTTAGTCCTGCTTGCAACAAAACAATCTGAAGAGCCACTTGGGAGCCGAAAGAGTCAGCTGCTTTTAGTGAGCCGAGCCAAAAGAGCCGGTTCTCTAAAAAGAACTGGAATACCCATCACTAGTGTCTAGAATGTGATGCAAAAATGCCATTAAGCCGACCTACTGTCTGTAAATATGACGCAAAGAGTCAGAATAACAATAAACGTTGCCTAAATAAACCCAAATTTAAAATACACCAGAGCCAAACCTAAGTTTTTTAAACAATTCAAGATTTACACTGAATTTTTACATCACTAAATATATCGGCAATTATATCGGCTATTGGCAGCTTCAACTTCCATTATATTGGTATCATATCGGCCACAAAAAAAAATCCATATCGGTCAGGCCCTAGTCAGAATGCCTGTTTTTCGAGGTATTTTTGAGTTATAAATGTTAATAAATGTAAGGTAGAGCCGATATTGTGGAAAATTCCAGGCAGAGCAATGAGATATCCACAGAAACAAGCAGAAAAGCAAACCAAAAAGTTACACAGAGCCTTTTAGTTTCCCAGGTAGGCAATGTGAGCAATTTGAAACTCACCAGTATTGCAAAATATTAAATGACCAATGACCCATGGACGGGAGGAAGTTATAAAATGCCATAACTTCTCTTTTTATTAATCACGTATTCTTCACAGTGCCCCTAGTGGCTCGGCATGCTCTTCTTACTTTCACTGTAAGCATTTTCACCTTTTCTTTATAATAGCGCACGGTGCAGAGTTCAGTTCATATAAATGGACTCCTGGCTCCTCCATACTGGCCTCTCCTGGCTCTTTGGTCATTCTCTGATTGATGGGCCGTCTTTGCTGTGGTGTGAGTGCGAGGACTAGTTAAAAAGATACATTTTATTGTGGTGATTGAAGATAGCAGGCTCCGGGCTTCTCCTCTTTAAGTATTAATAGGCTGAACTAAAGAGGATATAAAATGCCCTGGTAACTGAAGTGAACCAGGAGGCGATAAATTAGGGGCTGAGCGAATTATCCAGAGAAGTAATGGAGTGTCATGTGATGAGAAAGGAAGGCTGCAGGGCGTGGTGCATGCATGTCGAGTCAATGTTGAGTCAATGGTTGTAATTATTTCAAATGGGTGGGTGGAGCGGGGGTCCAAATAATAGAATGTAAGATGGAAAAAGAATAAGTACAGGCTTTTGATGTGTTCAGTATCTAATCTGAAGATACTTTAATAAGCACAGCAGAAATGTGCTTAAATAAATGTGGCATTAGATGAGTTGAGGTTTAAGTAGATTTTTAATGATCAGAAAATAATGAAATTCAATTACCCACAAAGCTGCAGAAATATTACTTTATACCTGAAATATTACTTTATAGTTATTGATGGGTATTGTGGGGATGCTGGCCAAAGTGGTTAAAATAGGAGGCAGGCAAAAAAAATGTCCATTTCTCCCCCCAAAAAATTATTCTTCCTTGCAATGTGAATTTGTGGAAACAAAAATGAAAAATTACATATTTGCAAAAAAAGTAACACTGTTTAAATAAAGGCAAAAGCAACAGAAATTAACAAAACAAAAGAAAAACTCCACATGCACATGGCTGCACTGATGGTGAACCCCCGACTGGTTGAACTGCTCCCAATTTATACTTCCCAGACAGGAAGTACCTCCCTCTGGGTCAGCGCCACCAAACACAGATTAACTCTTTTTGCAGCTTTACCTGTTTCTACAGTGTGCTTCCTACTTTCTTATGAGGGCCTAAGTCCCCTTTAAATAACAGTGCTCAACATAAACTAGAAACACTGAAATATGAAAAACAAACAAACTAAATCCATAAAACAGAAGAACTGAAACAGAGTCTTCCCTCCACATGGTCTGGGCCAAAAACCTCCTCCCCTCTTCTGTCTCCAGACCATGTGGAGTAACAGGTAAGATGGTAAATTGTCTGTATAACAAAATGAATAGATATAACTAAATTAAATATATTTAAAGTAACTGGTGTGAAGTGATTAACTTAGCTAAACAAAGACTAAAACAAACAGGGGATAGTCATATTTAAATGTTTAGTTGATTATGGAAACAGCTATAAAATGAAGTTAAATGTGAGTAAAAGGGGACAAAGGCCCTCTTTGTCACAGGTATATGTAGACATACTAATACTGTGAACTAAATTACTCAAGCCCTGCACTAAACTGGAATACATTGGGTAAAAACCAGGCTAAACTAGAATAAAAATGTGCTTAAACCAGCGATAAACCCACAAATAAATGCATAATTCAAATCAGGTCCTTGAATAATCTTCTGTTTTTTGTCTTTTGTTTTTGCTTTTATTTTTTTAGTTCTCTATAATTCAGTGTAAATTACAAACTTGGTAAGAGAAATCTAGTCATGTTTTGTGTTGTGTCCTCTGTGTATTGTGTAAGTGTTCAGTTAAAGCTTTCAGCATATTCTTTAGCAAAATATCATCTTAATTAATCATTGCATTTACATAACGCCTTTCTACACACCCAAAGCGCTTTACAGAGCATTAGTCATTCAGTCAACTCAAATTCGGCCCCTCCAACCACCACCATCACTCACGCACACACCACTTTCTTACTAGGCAATGTACGTGAAGTGTCTTGCCTATGGACACAGAGACAGTTTTTGCCACTGGCGCTCCACTGTGGTACCAGAGTTTCCCAGCGGTCTCACATCCAAATACTAACCAGGCCCAGTCTTGCTTAGCTTCTGAGATATAACGAGATGAGGCTTTGACAAACTGGTGTGGTTTCAGTCGACCAACAGATATATCAGTCTTCATCGATTTGTGCATTAACTTCTGTCCCTTCATTTAAAAATCCTCTGGTTCAATATTTACAGAACCCATGCAATTGTTTTTGATCATTTTGCTGAATTTTGTTGTTCATGTTGTTGTATTTGTGATTGTCTTTGAACTCTGTTTTAGTTTTTTGCTCAAATTTGTTTTATTATGTGTCAAACAGTCAAGTAAGTGTGAGTGTGTGTGTGTGATTGTGCTGATTTTGTTGTTTTGATGCTTATTTGAATTTCTGTATCCTACTGTCTGCCCTACTGTATCTGTCTTTTGTCGTTGTATTTATGAGGACCCCCCTCAAAAACGACATGGCGAGACATCTCAAGGGGCTTATCCTCCAAACAAATAAATTCAAATTCAAGTTACAATCTATTGCGAACTTGAAACACCTACAGTATGTCCTTGTCAAATGAGACTGGGCTACATCTAAAACTGGATTCAGCCAAGTCTAAACCAGGACGAGAACGAAAAGCCAGAATAAAACATGCTTTAACCTGCTTTTTGAAAATGGTCTAAACTAGGATTAAACCTGTATATATCCAGAACTATGACTTAAAATGAAAACAAGTTCCAAAAACTGGAACTAAACCAGGATTAAGCCAAACCCAACCATTATTATTTAATAATTTAAGTGTCCCACAGAAGCAGCAGACTGACTGCAAGTGCGGTTTGGAGCAGTTTTCAGGTCATTAGATGTGTTATCACCCACATGAAACCTTGTTGCTTTGGTCAAATACACTCCACCGATGTCATAGTTGGTATTACAGGGGATCTGCACTCCACTGATGTCTGACTACGCTTCCATTGTCAGGAGTATTATAATCTGATGGCATAAACTAGGTAACAAGGACTGAGCTGGTGGTGTCCTTGGTACAGTAGCGCAATCTCTCTGTCAATTACTAAACAGAACAAAACCGGGACTGCAAGGACTGAGACAGGATTACATCACTGCACATCACTGCACAACCAGAACTAAAGAGGGGATATTATTACATGTTATAATGTTGTTCTCTCATCAAAATCATGCCTGAAGAGGTTTCAGATGTTGTCCATGCATGTTTGAGTATGCGATCTCCCCAGAGCCCTATTCAAGACCTCTTTACGGCTCGCTATAAGACCGGGCGCAATGCTCAGCTCTTACTTAAATACGTCTCCCATGCTCCCACACAGCAATTCTAGATTAATATGACAAAAAGATGATACAGAACCTGACGCGATGTGTAGTTGTTTCATTAGGATGTGCAGTGATTGTGTTGGGGAGCAAAAGGGTCGAGGGACTTAAAATGTCTCAGATGTGATAAAACATGTTAATACCTTGTTTTCGGTGACTATAGCTTTTTCAAAGCAATAAAAGCTAACACGGTGATCTAAATATGTTGTGTTAGCGGGCAATACCCAGTAGAAATAAAATGCTCTTTAACCCTCTTTTAACAAATAAGACCAAACAGAGACAAAATTGGTCTAACGTTTTCACAGTGAGTAAATTCCTTTAGTTTAAACGGCAAGTCCTTCCTCGCAAATACCTTCCTGGACCAGATGGCTTGAATAGATATCTATACATATCCACACTGCCACATGCTGCATTAGCTGGAGGTGAGTAGTTAGCATTCATTTAGCCTCTTAGCATGCATGGGTGGTGGGCAGGCACATGTGTGAGTGAGTGATAAAACAGTAATTAATCACGCCTGGAACACTCTCATTACCGACTAACGATCTAATCCATAGAGTTACATCAGAGCGCCCAACGGAGAACCCACCGGAACACCCACCGGAACACCCGCCAGAGCACCCACAAGAGCACCCACCAGAACGGGTTACAAGTCTAGAACAAATGGGGTGGTGAAAGGGCCCGGGCAGCCACATATTGTTTTTATGGGGAAATCTCCATAACAAAACCTGCCACGTTAACAAATTCTGAATAGGGCTGGGTATCATTAAGAAGTTGCCGATACGATACATACCTCGATACATAGGCCACGATACGATACATCTCGATACAGTGCACTTTTGGTACGATACGATGTGTTTCAAATCGATTTGATATGGTTCAATAAAAAAATAAAGGCTAAATCATGGCTGTGATACTAAAAGTCTTTGTTAAACCACTTCTTGTGCAAAGTTTATATGAAACACACCCACTTTAATCAGCAAAACAGTGAAAATGTCAAATGTGTCACATAAAAGAATTTCCTTCCTCTGAACAAGCAACTGAACTGAACTGTAACAAAATAATTTAGTAAAATATACCAAAATTCTCTTGGCGATATATGGATACAACAGCCCAGGATATTGATACTGTATCATCACATATATGAATATTTCAATATAATAATCATTTTGAATGTTAATATGTTGCTTAAAGTTCCACCTTGTAACTTTTCTGGTTGTCTCCATGGAGATGTAGTTGCTTTGCCTTGAATGTTCTACAGTAAATAAACTTGCTTATCACAGTGGAGATAAGATACTAGTCAGATCTATGGAGAAGCAAACGTGAACATAGTAAGAATTAATGTATTTCAAGGTATTTTTGAGCTGTAACCTGTAAATCAGACATGTCCAAACTATGGCCCTCAAATTTTTCTTGGCCCTCAGGCTTCCAGGAGAACTGGCCCAGATTACCTTGCAACAATGAAAAATCTACCTTGATAGAGCCAATATTTAATATTTAGTGTGTGGTTTTGAGGATCTTAGCATGAATAAAGACTGATGGCTCCTTCTATTGTGTTAAACATGCACATATTTCAATTATTCACTGTAATGAACACCAGTACGGCCCTCGATTCGGCCCTCTGCTTCGTCTGTGTTTGGATATGTGGCCCTTTATGAAAAAAGTTTGGACACCTCTGTTGTAAATGAATATATGCAAGGCAGATAAGTTTAATGCCATACTGTGGAACATTACATACAAAGAATAAGTGGATATAGTAATTATCGTGACGGGCCTATTGAGCTGTTAACATAATGTGTGTAATAAAAGGGGCAATTGCCTATAGATTTTTGCATTTGGTTACGATTTTGTAGTTTTTTCATTGCGTTTCTTCAGTGGATTGGTGTGAGTCGGCAAGCAAATTTGAGCTCGAGGGAACGGGTAATAAGGGTTGCTAAGTTGGAGAGTCAAAAGATGGTTCTCTGATTATGTGGGTTGTTAAAGAAACTTCAACCAAGAAATAAAAGTGTAATAGATGCAAGAAATCACTGAAAGAATATGCAAAATCACAATGGAATAGATATTCTTTTTATTATTTGAGAGAACTGTTATGATAAGATAAAGTTAACAAGAAAAGATCTCTTGCCCCAAAATCTTAGGGGACCAAATTGCCACATGATTGTGCACATAAGGGAATATGATCTTGTGAGATCTTCCATGTGTTTACTTTTACATTGGACAGAAACACTGGTGTGTTGACATTTTGAGGAGTCATAGTTCCAAGATGCAGTGCTACAATAACAGTAAATGTAAATAAGAAATAAAAACATGTAAGGGCAAATATTATCATCTGAATCATGCAATGTATTAGAAATTATATCAAAATCTCATCTCATCTTGTCCCATCCTTAGTCAAAATCCAGACAAAAATACTTTATTGGGTATCAGATCAAAGATATTAAAGGGACAGTCTGGAATTTGGGACATAGGACCTCATTTCTTAGTGAGCCAGAGTGTTGGAGACGTGTGGAGACACTTTTTTTAAATGTTCCATCCAGTCCTTGTATTTGCCGAGGTCACTAGTGTTAGGCTAGTGCATGTCAATGGCCATAGTTGCCTGCCACTAAAAACATCCACTCCACAAAGCACCAGAAGTAAATCTGTAATTATGCCAAATTGTCGATGTAAATGTCTGTGTTGACAAAATAATGTTTGAAATAAAACTAACCTTGCATCGCCTGAATCATCACATGTTCAGGGACTATTTTATCAGCAGCAGTGGAATTTTACTTTGCTGAGCTTTCTATCAGGAAGTACAACTCGCTGCTGCTGCTCAGACATAAATCCTTCAAATGAAAGGTTGGTTTTACTTCTAAAATTATTCGATCGACACAGACATTCACATCGACAGTCAGGCGTTATAATTGTTTTACTTCGGGTATTTTGTGGAGTGGGTAAGACTGTTTTTAGTGGCAGGATATCTATGGCCATTGACATGCACTAGTCTAGCACCAGCAAACTCTGCAAACACAAAGACAGGATGGAATATTTAAAAAAGTGTCTCCACATGTCTCTGGCCAACTTGGAAATGAGGTCCTATGTCCAAATTTCCGGACTGTTCCTCTAATTAATGTAATATCACTACTTACCATTATCTTTTGGCAATGGATGTCTCATAATGTTTGGACTTTGTATTAATACTACAACATACATTACTTGCAGAAATCAGCTACATCTATGCATCTTGAAAACTGGCATCTCTTTCCTGGGGTTTCAGAATGATAAGAAATTAGGACAGTTGCCTTAAGAATTAACGATTCAAAACAAAATACTACATTTTTTGAATTGAAGTCCTCGTGGGAAGCTGAAACCTATGACTTCAGTTTATAATATTTCGCAGAAGATTCCAATCAGAATTATACTGAACAAACAGAACAAAAACAAGTGCCCCCCTGCTGTGTGACACCAGCGCCCTGCTCCATTCACTGTTCATTTAACTGTGCAATTTGCCAACTGCTATTTTCATTCATAATATGCCAACTGTGAGTGATTTTGGAAAGCAATGGAATTCCTGAATTTTCTGTCAAGTATTGCAATCATGTTTAGATTGATGTTAAAGGTCCTCTGCAAAATGAAGATTAGGATTAATGAGGATACAGCATTATAATATAGATCAGAAAATAAAAACAAAAGCCACTCTGTACAGGATGACTCTTCCTGTTCTGCATTATGGAACCAGCCAAGGTCATTGAAAACATTGTCTTGATTTATAGATAAATGACGTGATGATCAGTGGTGCAAATGAACTATTAAAAGAAAAAAAAGCATTTTTTCCCAGAATGTTTCTTAAACATATATGATTATTATTTTATTTCCACTTTACCAGTTAATAAGAATCAAGCGCCTGCAACTGTGGCTGGCATGTGAAATCAAGTTTTGACATGTGAAACAAACATGAATAACTACCACAGACATTTAAGAGAACAACATAATGTTAAAACCATTTTTGTTTTATTTTTACATAATGCAAAGTAGTGTTATAATGTTTGGAGGTGCTTTAGTGCTGGTAGTGCCTGGGCGCTCTCCTCTGCTCCTCCACTGTGTTCGCTCCTTTTGGGCGGGTGGATGGCTGTGCTCTTTCACTTTCACAATGAAACTTCAGGAAATGCAGCTCCTCTTGTGCTGAGAAGAGTTTGGAAGACGGCTCCTGCACATTCCTGGACAGTTTCTCATTGTCTTTGTGGGTTGTAGCTCCACCAACTCCACTGCCAGTGGTTTGAGAGTCTCTGCAGGCCTCTGGATCCGACCCATTTGTGTTTCCCATCTCAGCCATTTTATTGTCCTGTGCTTTAAGTTGTTCCTTCATCTTTTCAAGGACTTTACAGGTACTGGATAGCTCTTGTTTGAGTTGGACACTTTCTCTCACCAAACTGTTATACAGATATCGGATCTCCTTATGCGCATAATCTGGTTTTGCAGTTGCTTGTCTTTCTTCTGGAGAGAAGCTTTGAGTTTTTCAATCTCCAAGTCTTTTTCTTGGTCAATTCTCTCCTGAGACCTAAGCTTGAGGTCCAAAAAACTGATTATTTGGACCTGATCTGCAAGTTTGGGACACTATGTAATCTTTTTGGTTGAGGGTCCGTCACTTGCATATAGATTTGGCATTCGGTTATGATTTTGTTTTTTGTTTTTTACTAAAAGTTCATATTTGGTCACCCAGTGCTTCGGAATAGCCCCTCTTTAAACTGTATTCATTTCTTACCAAAACTCATGCAAGGGAGTCTGTCTATCAATTGTCCATGATAAGTGCCAGGAGCCAGGATTACTGTTCGGAAATATGCTCTGGAATCCTAAATGCTCTCCCAGTGTGAAAGAGGTTTTAAAAATGGAATTTAAAATGACGATAAAGGATATTTCACCCAGAGTGCATTGCTATGATAACTTATCATTTGGCAAAGGCGTCTTTTCATTCATATGCACAATGGACACCTCCGGGAAGCCATTTCAATAATATTTGATAAGGGACTTGTGGGCAGCGATGCCTGAAATGATTCATGTCCGAGTGAATTGTGTCAAGGAAACAGGGATAGTTGAAGTGGTTTTTGCTATCTCTCGTGCTTTATTTCATTATTATTCCTATGAGTCGTCAGATGTAAGTGAGCTTGCTTCCAAGAATGATAGAAAATGTGTTAAAGTGTGAAATCTGTAATATGGCTGCTTTATAATTGCTTTGCTTTATTGGCGCAGTCAAATTAAAAGGTGCACTGTGGAACTTTTTGGTTGCAGGTCCGTCACTTGCTTGTTTCTGTGGAGATGTCATTGCTTTGCCTGGAATGTTTCACAGTATGACATTAAACAGCTCTTCCTTAAATTTATGAAATTGCTGGTGGTTTTATAGCTCAGTCACACCTAGAAAAACAAGCATTCTGACTGTGAGCAGGGTTGCTTCTTCACAGATCTGACCTGTAACTTGGTCTGGTTTGGTCTCCATGAAGATAGAACGGTTCAATACCATACTGTGAAACAAAGGCAAAGCAATATAATATCTCTATGAAGAAACCAGTAGATAAGTTACACAGTGCACCTTTAATGGTAAAACTCAAAACTATGGGCTGAAATTGACTGACATTATAATTAGCAACAAACCAGAATAAAACTGTTACTTTTTTATTATTATTTTTATTTTTTATTATTTTACTTGTTTTCTGCCAGGGCTGTGAAATTAATTGCCAATTTGATTGTTTAATAACTGTTAAAGCTTGCAATTATTTACATAGCATAATAATAATTTTCAAACTTTCAGAAGCACACTGCGAACGGATTCATAATTAAAAGCATAAATTGGAAATCTAATTGCTATTGCCACTTGTCAGAAACACCTAAATTAGAATTATTATTTTTTAATTATATTAAAACAAATTGGGAATGAAAAAAAAAACATTATAAAATGTATCCTGTACTTCTATTTCAGAATTAAACCAAGCTGAAACTCACATAAAACTAGAGTCTGTCAGAGTCTACAGTTGGCAAAACAAGAATTTACCAACCAAATTACTTTTGCACAGCAATTATACTGTCTACAAGGTCTGAATTTTGGATATGAAGTCATTTATAAAGCTCGGTGTTGTGACAGGACACTGGAACGTAAAAAAAATGGAATGGACACAATTAGGAAATCGCACAGACAACAAAATCTCCAGTTTTATTCTGTATAAACAAACTGTTAAACCTGTTCAGTTTCCATAGTGGTCCTTGGACATATACTAGTCTACGTGCTCTTATACTTGTTCTGACGCAGCTCAAAAAGCTAAGGTTCATTTCTGTCCTATGAATGTGTCTGTCTTAGTATCAAGACCTGCTCAAATGACTATCTATTTTTGACACTGGTTTTAGTATCGATTAGTATCTGATTTTTGATCCAAATCCTCAAAGTAGAATGTGCTGTGTTCATGCTTTGAGTTTCAGATCACAGTGCTCTTCTGTTGTAGATTCGGGGTAGCAGCCACATGTTGCCTGTCTCTTTGATTTAAGCCTGGTTCTCTGGCCTGGTTTTCACGTGGAGAGGGGCAGAGATGGTACACACACACACACACACTCACACTCACACTCACACACACACACACACACACACACACACACACACACACACTCACACACACACACACACACACACACACACACATACACTATTATCAGATAAGCTGGAGCAGTGGCAGATCGCAGATGGAATGACTGGCCCTTGTACCTGAGGTGGACCACTGGGAGCCATTTTCAGACCCATGTGATCACATTTGTTGTTTGTTTTTACTGCAACCAATGTTCTGGGAAGGAGGGCATGTTGTAAAAATGAAAATAAAACATATGCAGTGGTACAAATAGTTCCATTTAACTTTATTTGTATTTGCACAGTAGTATTGCTAGATTTTATTTATTAAAGGTCCTATTACGCAAGCGGGAGACAATAAGCAAGAGGCCCACCTTCAGGCCAAATAAGAGTCAGGTTTGTGGAGATGCAAGTTTTTCAGAGTAATTAAACAGAACTGAAAACCAAAAACAGGCTTTTATTTTTGTCTATTTTTGGTTTAAAAGGCTGCATATTGTGTTTTCAGGTGGTTACGATTACTTTATTTTTACAGTATTTAATAACTCTGAATACTAATACTTGGTATTTTATTAATAATTAATCATTTTATTTATATAGCACCTTTCAGGACACCCAAAGTGCATTACAGTGCATTATTTATTAACTCCACACCCAGTAGTGGTAAGCTATTGCCGTAGCCACAGCTGCCTTGGGGCCAATCTGTCAATCCGTGCCATCAGCCCCCCCATCCCACCACCACAACACTCACACACACCACTTTCACACTAGGCAATGGGGTCCAGTGTTTTGCCTAAAGGACACAACAATGGTTTTTGACACTGTTGCACTTGGTATTCCCAGTGGTCTCCCATCCAAGTACTAACCAGGTCCAGATCAGACTTTACCTCAATAAAGTACGAAGTCTTGCTTTATTAAGGGTAAATACAGTGCAGTTTTTCATTCATTCAATGTGGGTCTTGCCGAAGGACACAACAGCAGAGTGCACTGAAGTGAAGTTGAAGTTGTTTTCATTTGGCATTGTGTTCTCCCTGGTTTAGTCTTTGATAAGGTTTGAATTCATTGGACAAATACATACAAACATTTGCGATGTTTGAAGTAAATACGTTTAAATAAGCTACTGCAATATTCAGTACATACTTCACATAGTCACTCACCCTTTGTAGTAAGTGGCAGGTTATGGCTGTGTGTTACTGAGAAGAATCCTGTGTGACTTGGATGCAGGAGTAACAGTTGTTTTTAAATCTCGACGCATCTGACCATAAAACCATTCTCTATTTTGCCTGAGTCTATTTACGATGAGCGGCGGAGCAGAAGACAGCCCTGTGTGGAGGAAGTTCAAATATGGGGCTATTCAAAACCTCAGTAATTATATCTATACGGTATCAGAATATTCTTTCACTTATCTCAGTATCATGCATTTATACTGATACTGGCATGTGGCTATGTGCAAATAATTGTACTGAAACCAAATTGTCATTGCATTTTCTTTGTGGAGACTAAAATCTGTTCCCCATGAGGTAAATTTTGAATTGGATCAACATCAGATTTTATTATTCTTATATGAAAAGAAAAGCTCAGGGGCTTTGGAGACAGCTCGCAGATTCTGGAGAGAGACTATGTCAGCCTGATCCAAAGTCTTCTTGTTTTTAATATCTGTTTTCGTGAAGTTATCTTACAGTGGCTAAAAAGAACAAACTGAACAGAACTGTAAAGAATTCAGGGAAGATAACTGGTAAAAGAAAACAGAAAATGTGATCTTCTTTATCTATCAGCTGTGTACAGGATCAGTATATCCCCAAGAGTATTTTTTGGTATCTATTTCTTGTTTATAGATTAGATTATAGATTGTTCATGTTTAGGCAATACATTTGGCATATTCACTGTTTTGATGATAAAATGGGCGTATTTCATATTAACTTTGCACAAGTAGTGGGTTAACAAATATATACTGTTGTTAAATGTATTTGGTTCTTAAAAAATTAGACATATATCATGTGCAGTATATTGATTATTGCAAGGGATGCATTGATCCAGCTTTTTTCATTCCAATACCGATATCAATACTTTGACTTTATGTATCTGTTGAGAACTGGTGTAGGGATGGAAAATGGCACTTATTTCCTCAAATCAGTGAACTTATTACACAAGAGATCTAATTGTGTTTTGTAACTCTGTATCCTTCATGGAACTACTGAACAGCTTTGTATGAATAAAAGTTAATTATAATAAAAGTTCTAGGTCAAAATCAGCCTGTAAATACACTTATTACATTCAATTAAAAGCCCAACCAGGGTATCTTTCTAAATGATATCATGGAACCGATACCTGATCCAGCTAATTTTCCAGTATCTGTGCTGATATGTATTATCACGAGAGACCCTGTGATTCCCTAACCAGGCCTGGCGCCACCTAGTGCCTCCGCTCAGTTTAATTTCTCTCCAAGGTCAGGAATCGGAATACACTAGACTGTTTGCAAGAACCCCGGAAGTTGTAGACCGTATACCGGCCAATCAGCGAAGAGCTGTGAAGCGCCTGTCTGGGTCCCTTTTTGTGGTACAGTACAACAGTAAACAAAGTAGTCGGATGGATGTAGATGAAGCCATACATTCTGTGTTGGCAACGATTCCCGAGATCGAGGATTTAAAGCTGGAACAGAGAGAATGTTTGATGAATTTTATCAAGGGGCAAGACTTTATTGTCCTTCTTCCTATGGAATTTAGTGCAGTACATAGGTCACAACCAAATAGCAGCGAATGGTTAAATAAAAAAAAAAGTATCCACCGACTGACGAGCGAACGAATCCTAATGCTGCGAGGTCAGATGGACCGGCTGATGAATCAGGCTAGTGATTTCCAGCCCTAGTACAGGAAGACATGGTCAGTTTAAGTTTATCTCATCAGTGAGTCAATACAGAATGCCTTTAGCAACTCAGAAGGGGCACAAAGGGTCATTTGTTAAATCAGCATAATGTGTATGTGGCACAGACTTCTGCTTTTAAATACAGCTGGCATTTTATTATATATTTACCTATAGTGTAAAGCTTTGATGGAATAATTCATGTTTTTTATATGGTGAGGGTGAACCAAAGACAAATCTCCACAAAGTTTAAGTTTAAAAATTAATTTAAGGTTCAGATGTGGGTTCATTTAGGTTAAGGTGAGGCAGGTAAGCTTGGTGATAGTTAAGATCAGTTTCCAAGGAATTAATGTACACCGTTTAATGTCCTCACAAACTTATGGTATATGGGTGTTAAACAGCTCTTGAGTGATTTATTATTTCAGATGAGGTTTATTTAAAGGGCCCATATTACGCTGTCATGTGGCAATAGAGGAAGTGCATCAGTGTGTTTTTAAACTCCACACCACTGCCCATCTCTACTGAATACATATTAAAAGGCAGCTCTTAACTTGAAGTCTACAGTTTCATGACATCACAAGTTGAAACAGAGTATTTTGAGCTTTGGAGATGTAAACAGACTAATAATAAAGGTTTGCTCAAGCATGTGTAAATGAAACAAAACACGTCTCCAAGTTTTTGAGGAGGTAACAACATGGCTTAAACCTCACAAGCGTCAATTTTGCGTAATATAGGACACTTAAAAATTATTATTTTCTATACATGACCTTTATTATTAAAAGTCATGCATATTCATAATAAAAATAGTAAGATTGATCAATATCTCACATTTCTCAGCCTAAAGTTATAGAACTCACTGTCTCTCTGGAAAATGTCATTATCGCTGAAGATGTCTTTTTCATTTAAACTTTTCCTCTGTGAGTTGGGGGCTGGTCTCCATGGCTTCCTTACCATGTTATTTCTGGCCTTCTCTTGTCTCACCGCTGTCACATATAGAGCTGACTTAATCATTCATTTCTACTTGAACGTCACTCCACTCGCTTCACGTCAAGGTCTAATTAAAATGCCACAGAGAATAACCACAAGTCAACAATAGAATGTGATCATACCACTGAGACCCTATAGAATACAGCTGAATTATGAATAGCATTAACTTTGATAGGTTATAAGATGGCAGGCAATCCAAGCATGCAAATTGGAAGTGAGAAGTAAGAGCAAGGTGCCTTGAAATGGCACGGATGATATTATGCTTTGTGAAAATGATAAAAGAACAACAAAAGTGTTATAACAATGTATTGACCACAGAATAATTGACTAAGTTTAACACTATTGAATAGTTATAATTAAAGGTGCACTATCTAACTTTTCTGCTACCTGCTTGGCTTCATAGAGATGTTTTTTTGCTATGTCTGGAATGTTCAGCAATATAGAATGAAACTTTGTATGTATGTGTGTGTGTGTGTGTGTGTGTTTTTTTTAGCACTCTTCTAAACAATCAGTGACGCTGTATAGAGACAAGCAGATGATCCAACCAGTTGCAGTTTTTTTCATTTACAGGTACTTGCATTCTTACTGTTAGTTCGGGTCTTATCTAGCCTGATTTATCAGCCGGTTTCACTTCATGGAAACCGTCTGACCTCACAGGATTAGGATTTGTTCGCTCGGCGATAGGCAGGTACTTTTTATTTAACCAATCGCTGCTATTTGGTCGTGATGTATGTAATGCGCCAAATCCCGTAGGAAGAAGGGCAATAGCGTTTTCCCCCTTCATAAAATTCACCAAACATTCTCTTTGTTCCAGCTTTAAATCCTCGATCTCGGGAATCGTTGCCAACACAGAATGTACGTCTTCGTCTACATCCATCTCGACCGCTTTTTTTACTGTTGTGTTGTACCACAAAAGGGACCCAGTCAGGTGCTTGGGTTTGACGTCATGGCTTCACAGCTCTTTGCTGATTGGCCGGTGAGCGATCTACAACTTCCAGGGTTCTTGCAAACCGTCTAGTATATTCTGATTCCTGACCTAGTCACTGGAGAGAATTGAAATTGAGCGGAGGCACTAGGTGGCGCCAGCCTGGCTAGGTCTTACCTCCATTGAGATGGATACGTTGTATACTATACTGTGTAGAAAAGGGTTGTTCAAAATATCTATACTCAAGTTACTATTTTGAGCAGTTATCAATACTAAAGAAGTTGCCTTCACAGGACAGAAATGAATCTTTCCTCTATAGCTTCAGAATGATCGTGAGCTGTATCACAACCACACAGACTAGTATATACCCATGGACCACTATGGAACCTACCTGGATGACTGAGGGATTACACAGATATAAAGTCACACGATAATATACTATTAAAAAAAAATCCTAAGATTTCATATTGAAAATCACATTCTGTTGTCTAAAGAGTGCTGTATTATCATGGTATCAGAATCAGAACTGAGTACTGAGTCTCGTCCTTCCTATCAAAATCAAGTTTGAAATTTTAGTGTTGTGACAACTATCCAGTGGAACATGTTATCTCCGTGGAGACAAGCAGAAAAAATTACATAGTGCACCTTTATGTAAATTTTCAAACCTATGATCTGAAAATCTCTTCTTTTTCAAGCAATTTTCCAGCAGCAAATCTTTTTCAGCTGTATTGTTTATTCATCCAATTACATCCAAAGCCACCCACCGCTCACCACTCGCTGAACCAAAGACCAAGCCTATTATTCGAATCATGAAATATGACTTAATTAAGCCATTGTTATTTTTTCACTGTGGTTTGTTGGTTTGGTTGGCTCCACCTTTAAATAATGGTAGTACATCTGTGTTTCCTCGCCTGTCACTGCTTCGACTGTCCTCATCAAAACATGTTGTCATCATGCAAACAGCCACCACAGACTTCCAAATTTGTGTGTAAAACATGTGAGTCACGCGTCAACTTTTTGGTGCTTCTCCTTTTGCTATTTCCGGTTTTCTTGCACCTGCTATTCAAAAAAAAAAAAAAGTGCACTCCAAAGTAGTTATTTTTTCTCCAAAATAGAGCTGCGTGATTTTGGGTCAAATTGGGATGTTTTTTTATGCTCATACTTTTTACATGTTCAAAAAGTGGGTGGCTTTAAAGGTACTTGATGTAACTTTTTGGATAAAGTGTCTGCCATATGCTTCAGTGGAGATATTATTTTGCCTTTTCTGCAAGTTTGGAAGTAAACTTGTTTTTCTTGCATTTCTCTTGTGAGGTCGCCTCTTCTCAGATCTGATCGGTAACATAGCTGCCGGTGCTTATCTCTATGAAAATACACTGATCAGGTTTTTCACTTCCAGTACCGATGTCAATACTTGGCTTTAAGTATCTGCCTATACCCAATATCAACCAATACTAGGGCAGAGACTGAAAATATAATTGATTTCCTTTAACAGGGAAGCTGCAGGTCTTAAAAGTCTTAAAAGTCTTAAAAACGTATTAAATTTCATGTTCCTAAATTAAGGCCTTAAAAAGTCTTAAATTATGTTGTCCAAGTCATTTTTTTCACACAGATCTTAAATTTCATTAGCCTGTTTTTTTGTATCCTCAACCACAGTGTGATGTTAAATGGAGGAAGGAAAAAAACAACAACGTGAATGTGAATGAACGTCTAGTTTGGAGTATGCGCAATACTTTTTTCTGGCGCCGACGGCAATGAATATACAATCAGTACAGTGGAGGAAGACGTTGGATGGATCATGGGGAAGTGTAGATTTAATCCACAGTGGCTCTTAGATTCTAGATATAGTACTGTAGTTGGTTGTGTTTTTCGCCCACGTAATTGGTGCAATGTTGGTCTTAATTTAAGTGGTCTAAAAAAGGTCTTTAAAAAAAGTCTTAAATTTGGGGTAGTCAAACCTGGGGATACCCTGTTTAAACATGAACAGCATAATGTAAAAAAAAAAAAAAAAATCCTTAAGTGTTTTGCAACTACAGAATACAAGTTTATATTATGAGAGATTTTGGGCAGCGTGAGCAAGTAAATTGTCGTATTCCACCAATTTATAGATCAAAATAGTGCTTTGGCTGAACCGATATTTTGGAATCCAATATGCACCAAAGTTATCGATATCTGCAGCAATATCGGATACCAGTATTGTATCGGAGCATCCCTAATCATCTGAGAGAAGACTGAAAGATGAACTGATCGTACTGGAATCCCATTCATTTCAGCACACGTTTGTATTTGACCTAAATACATGATGTACTTATTAAAAGACAGGCTATTTAGGTCTTTGTGAAGAACATCCCAGCCTTTCAGATTTGATAACTGTGCAAACTCAAATAGCAGTTTTAGTTTTAATTGCCATATAATTATGCAACACTACACTAAAATGTATGAATTAGGTGGTGTCACAAACTTTGCCTAGAAATTGTTTAATAGAAAATTTTTATGTATAAATGTGCCAGTAACGTCCTTGTTTATTCATCATCTTCTATGAGGGAAATGGGTCAGAAATTAGGGCATGTTTTTCTTTCTTGTGGATTTATTACAGTGGAGGTCAGCAGCAGGTGCATGTATTTCAGTTAGAGGTGTTATGGGCACGATTCACACATTAAACTTGACATATGTTCAGGCTGTGATCATAGCAACATGGAGGTAGTAAAGTCTGTTTTTATCCATATGTTTGACATGTAATGCTGCTTGGTCTATATGTCTGTATATTAAAGAAGACATATTTAATCTAATCAACTTAGAGTATAATTATGTTGGTTTTATATCAGTTTAAACGCATAGTTAAGTATTCCAGTATTCAAATGCACTGGAGGCTTGAGTGCTCGGAAAATGTAAAGGTGTATTGGTAGGTGGGGAACTAGGGATGGGCATGATTAGTCGATTAATCGATAATTGATCATTAAGAATTTCATCGATTACATTAATTTTAATCAAAAAAACAAATAGGTTGCTGTGTGTAGCGTAGGGTGACCATACGTCTGTGTCCGGGGACAAACGGGTCCGTACATGTGTCTCTCTGCACTCAGAAGGAGCGAGCAAACAGACAGTCGGTCAGTCTGGAACGTGCCGAAACACAAATGTGTATTTAACGATGACTTGTACAAGAAATTCCACGCTTTCTGTTCTGGTCGGAACAAGTGCGAGGCCATGAGCCTAGTGTACAGAGCAGGCACATATGTTTTGGTGTCCAGTGGGAAAAAGCTCACCAGGACACCGAAAACATGAAAAAGTTTTGCCAGGTGAGAGTCGCGCAATGTCGATGACGAGGCCCCACCTCCCACCCCCCGTACGGTGTCCTGGTTTTGACAAACGCAAATATGGTCACACTAACCTGTATTCCACTGAGTCATGCCGCATCAGGGCACAAGAGCTGTTTTTTTTTTTTTTTTTTCTTCGCTTAGTTTATGCAAATTAGCCATGCGGTTTTAAGTTTTGTTTCTGTGAGAGTTGCCCAAAACTGCATTAAACACATTATAATGTCAAACGGGCTGATGTGGCTCTAGAGTGGTTAGGGTTTACATGTCGTAAAGTTGAATTTATTTATGCAGATTAGTAGTGCAGATAGTAATAATAATGATGATAATTTTAATATAAAAACGTTAATGATTAATTGATAATCGATCGTTAATTCTCCCAACGATCGATTAAAAAAATTTAATCAAATGCCCATCCCTAGTGGGGACCTGCTTGTCTCCATGATGATGATATTTCTTTGCCCAGAATGTTCCACTGTATGATAGGGGTGTAATGATATCCAAATCTCGCGATACGATATTGTCATGGTATGAACCTCATGGTACAATATCGTGGGAAAAGCTCACGATATGATGATGGAGGCTCACAATTAGGGATGTAAAAATATCCAAATATCTCGGTATGATATTTTCACGATATAGAAAATGACTTAACAGGACTTAATCCAAAGAACTAAGACTTAAAAGTGCTTAGAACTGTTATTTCTTCTTGTAGTCTACACTGAAATGAAAAGGATCATGGTCTATGTAGTTCCCTCTGTCTTTTTTTTAGTTACTGTTGCACCATTACTCTTAATTTAAGCGAAGAGACTTGTAATTCGATATATTGTGATGGTCCACGATATTATTGTGAGAACATTAACGATACGGTATCACTTTTTTTTTTGTATTGCTAAAAAAAAACATGCCTTCTTACTATGAGTGGGCTCGCTGCTCCACAGATGTGACCTGTAACCTGCCCCGGTGCCTGTCCGATGATGCCATACTGTGGAAAATTTCAGACAAAGCAACAACATCTTAATGGAGACAAGTACCTGTCGGACCTCCCACCAGAAATTTTGCTTTGTGCTCTATTATTTTTCCACCTACCCCCGATCCCCACTGCCCGGCTCCAATCTTAGTTGCAATTACTTGAAGAAATTTGGCCTCGCACAAAACTGTTTAAAAATGTGGCACAGCTATTTTTCAAGCTTTGCTCCAACCTGCGGCTTGCAACGGAGCAGCGAATCGGCTCAGTCAATCGACCTGTTAAGTTACTGGACCTGTTATAAAAGTTATGCTAAATCAATTTTACCGATTGCAGTGAATACAATGTAAAATTATACTAAATGCACAAAATAAAGCATCATGTCTTCTTTAAGTGAGGAAGAGAGACAGTTGAGTGAGATCCAGACTGTGTAAATAATTTCTTTATGGATAAAACTTTGGCGCAATTTCAGGGATGCAGCAGAATCAACAAAATCTCTTCTCCATGATCAATATTCCAGGTTGGTGTAGGAAGAAGGTGAAGAGTCTGAGGTGCTTGAGTCTGAGATTTCTGCTGCTGCGGTGAATATTCAATGCAAGAGGATGACGGCATGTAGCTGGAAAGAGGGTGGAGGAGAGAGATGACCGTTCATATATGTGAGATAGGATAGAGATAGGATAGAATTAATGATGTAGTGTCATATAACATGTAAAACGAAATGTCTTCTCTCCATTCTGAAGTCTGCTTTCTTTGATCAATGGCAGTGGCATACATGTGAATGTCATTTTCCAGATCCATTGTGGGCATATAAAAGGCAATTTCAACATAAATGAATACAGGGTCTTTTACAGCAGACGCAGCAACCATTAGGGGGGGCTTTGAAGCATTGCACGTGGTCAGAAGTTTAAGAGTCCAGTGCTTGGCCGTGTGGGCTGATATACCATTTAAGTAGACAGGCTTAGAGAAGCACATGTGGGGATTATCATAAATATGGGCTCTTAGGTGTTAAAATACACTATGTCCTATAATGTCACGTAGGGTTCCTTGTATATGGCAGCGGTACATTCAGTAGCTTTTATGAGTCATGAAAATGTCTGACCACAGTTAGATTTTTTTAAACTATCTGTTGGTTAAATCCATATTTTTGTTATGTTGTCATGTAAGGCAACTGCTGCTGTGATTTTGGACTATACAAAATGAATGCAATACTGTGAAATGCAAACCACTATTTGATATAAGATATTTATTAATTGTTCTATATTATGCAAAATTGATTCTTGTGAGCTATAAGCTGTTTAAAAGCTGTCACCTCCTCAAAAGCATACCTGGAGTTGTGTTTTGTTTCATGCACACATGTTTGAGTAATCATTTATCTGTCTAAATCTCCAATGCTCAAAATGTTCTGATCTACTTTCGTGATGCCATGAAGCGGTAGTTTTTAAGTTACAGCAACCTGTTATCTTTTGTTCTGTTGAGAATTACGATTCTAGATCTGAAATTATCTAAATGATTCTTGTGAATGTGTATGGAGTTTAAAACACACTTCTTGTATTACTGCATGATATCACAAAGTGGAAGGAGGAGTGTTTTCCACTTGAGAGACGCTGCTCCTCCACGTCGACAGGAGCCAGCTGAGGTGACTTGGGCATCTGTTCTGGATACCTCCTGGACGCCTCCGTCGGGAGGTGTTCTGGGCATGTCCCACCGGGAAGAGGCCCCAGGGAAGACCCAGGGCACACTGGAGGGACTATATCTCTCGGTTGGCCTGGGGTCCCCCCAGAAGAGCTGGAGGAAGTGTCCAGGGTGAAGGAAATCTGAGAGTCTCTGCTTAGACTGCTGCCCCTGCAACCCAGCCCCAGATAAGCAGAAGAAAATGGATGGATGGATGGAGAAGAACTTGCCTAAATATGCAGAGTTTGTGTGTTAAACATGTGTGAATGAAAATAAACACAACTTCATGTATGGTTTTTGAGGAGAAAATAACATGATAACATAGCTCAGAAAATAGCATAATAGGCTCTTTAACATGAGAGGATTGTGCATTTTTTGGTTAATGGGGACACCAACAAGAGGCTAAAAGAATCAAACTCAACAGAGAAAGGCCCCATTTTGCTCAGGAGTTGAACCTAAGACCTACTTGAGGCAGGAGCTATAACTGATAGACATAAATAGCAACTTCCTATTATATGGCCAATTATGCTTGTGAATAGTATGTAATGTCGGTCCCTTTGTCTACCATCAGACATTCACACACCACATTCAGGCATGTGTATAAAATGCCTTGCCGTAGGACACAACAGCATGCAATGGTTAAAGCTGGGATCAAAAATCAAATTTGGGGACTGGCGGGCGACCACTCTGACCACTGAGTCACTGAATAGGCCATGAAATTCCACTTTGTATCACAAATTGCAGCTTTCTCTCAGTCTCAGCGGCCCACCAGCAACATCGAGTGCTTTGTTACCACTTTCGTCTTAGTCACCCAGGATTTTTTCCCCTTAACATAATAATAGCCACATGCTTCATAATTCCCAACATTTCCTTTTGGATTTGAGTAGCTTCTGACAGGATTAGTCATTGTTGCATTGTGCTTTTGAGCTCCGAGACAGCCCCTACGACACCAGAGACTTATGGGTAGGCGTCACGCAGAGAGGTGAAACAAAAAACAAAACAAAAAAATCAAGTAAAGCTTTTCTTTTGTGCAGAGACCTCCTGTATGTTTAAGCACATAGTTAAGTGGGTGCATTGTGTAGGGGGTGCCGGCGTGTGACATGGATATTCCCCCAGCTAGAGCTAAGCGGACAGGGGGAGAGCTAAGCCAGGTTTGTGGGTTTAAACTCTGGTCATATGAGATGACTCCAGCACAGGGATTACAGCGACCCTCTGCGAGATGAATTAGTGCGAGGGAAAGGTTTAGCAGACCACCGGGTGCTGTTGACATAGATGCTGATACATACATTATCTACTTACTGCTCTGCGTGTGTAAGCCGCCTGGCCCAGCGTGCTTCTATAGGAGACGCTATGAATTTTAATGTGGAAATGAATACTTTTTGTGTTTTGAGTACACTACATTTTTAGGGTCCTTGTCACTAAAACATTCTGTCATCTAAATATACTGGGATTACAGTAGTAGTGGTGGTAGTAGTGGTGGTTGTTGTATTGGTGGTAATAGTCCAGAGAAAACAACAAATTCTGTTATTTAAATGTACAAACTCACCTACAGCCTTTTATATTTTTTACCACAGACCTTTGAGAACTGTGAAGTGCAGTTGTCTCTTTGCATGTAATGTTAACATAAAGCTTTATGTGTACTTTTTAGGCAGCAGGTCAAAATATCGACCTATGCTGGAGATAGCTGATATGGTAAAAAGTCAAAATATTGGTTTAGCTCAAGTTGTAGTGTTAGTTGTAGTGGTGGTAGAGGTTGTAATAGTGTTAGTAGTAATAGTAGTGAACAAGACCCCGAGATACTTGAACTCCTCCACTTGAGGCAGAGATTCTCCACCCATGCGGAGAGGGCAAGCCACCTTTTTCTGGTCGAGAACCATGACCTTGGACTTGGAAGGGCTGATCTTCATCCCAGCCGGTTCACACTCGGCTGCAAAACAGTGCACAATGCAGGTCCTGGTTTGATGAAGCCAACAGGACAACATCATTCTGCGAACAGCAGAGATGAAATCCTGTGGTCCCCAAACCGGACTCCCTCCGGCCCCTGACTGCGCCTAGAAATTCTGTCCATAAATGTAATGAACAGAACCGGTGACAAAGGGCAGCCCTGGCAGAATCCAACATGCATGATGAACAGGTCTGACTTACTGCCGGCAATGCCAACACAGCTCCTGCTCCGGTCATACAGGGACTGGACAGCCCTTAGCAAAGGGCCCCGGACCCCATACTCCCAGAGCACCTACAGTGATGCGGTCGCTATATCGAACCGTTGAGGTGAAGAGGGAGCTGAGCCGAAAGGCAACGCTCTTGATTTACCTGTCAGCCTACGTTCTTACCCTCACCTATGGTCATGAGCTCTGAGTAATGACCGAAAGGATGAGATCGCGGATACAAGTGGTCAAAATAAGTTTCCTCCGCAGGGTGACTGGGCACACTGTTAGAGATAGGGTGAGGAGCTCAGTCACACAGGAGGATCTCTGAGTAGAGCCGCTGCTCCTCCACGTCGAGAGGAGCCAGCTGAGTTGGCTTGGGCATCCTGGGCGCCTCCCTCGGGAAGGTGTTCCAGAAATGTCCCACCCATAGAAGGCCTCGGGGAAGACCCAGGGTCCGCTGGAGGGACCGTGTCTCTCGGCTGTCTTGGAAGTCCCTGCTTAGATTGCTGTCCTGTGACCCAACCACGGATAAGTGAAAAAAAATGGATGGATGAATGTAGTAGTAGTAGTGGTGGTGGTGCGGCGGTGGCGGCAGTACTCGTGGTAGCAGATGTAGTAGTGTAACCCTTGTAGTAGATGTTTTAGTACATGTAGTATTAAAGTGTTTGTTGTAGTAATAGCAGTTGTAGAGAAAAATAGGTTATAGGGTATAGGAATCTTATCTTTTTGTTTAGACAGATCTATTTCCATTTTATGTTTTTTTTTCCAAGATTAAAAGCATCTCCAAAACCATTTATTTTGATGTTCATTTCAGCTGAGGCTGAAAACACTTGCATATAACAGACAGAAAGAAACATTTTAAAATAGACTCTTGCTAGTGGGAGATTCTCACCAAGCAATACTAAAAATCATTGGTGACATTTTAACTACTGTCACTCCCTTAAAACAGATTAGACAGTGTGAACATGTTATCAAAGAATAACAGAAGAATAAGAAATTTTACATAATTCACAAATGAATGTTTTGACTGTACCTGGTTAAAGATGGATAAAGTTTGCAGTAGTCCAAAGTTATTCCTCACTTACCTTTTGCAACAGTATATAAACACTTTTTCAAAACATACTGGAGTTATGGCTTCACGATAATCCTAACAACTAGCATGCTAACTGTACAAGTCCAGATTCTCGGACAGATAATGCAAACAGTACACAGTGGGAGCTGCTTAGGTTACATATCTGTTTTAGTCCAAGATCCATTTTTTCTCAAATAGATGGAAAGAAAATCAGTTACGGGCTTTTTAAGAGCGTAGTCCAAATGGCATTCGGGTCATGAGAATTCTATATGAATTTGAATCCAAAATGGCCCACATTTTCATACCATATTGACTCATATCACGATGTCCTTGCTGTTTAGTCAATACCATGCACATCTATTTCCTTTGGCAGAAATGTCAGCTGCATATTAAACTGTTTATCTCATCGGTTTGCATTACTCTTGTCCTTGAATCTCACAGTAAGAGGCACAGGTTGATTTCGAAGTTTAGATTCTTGTTTTCTCCTTGCCATGTTCTTCAATGTCCCAAAAGTACTTAGGAATGATTAAGTTTGGAAGCCCCAACTGCTAATAGTGCTGTTTGTCTGTTTATGCACTACTATGGCTGATGCAGAGTAGTAAAATGTGAGTGTAGCCTATTCATTCTCTTCTCTATTTGGGTCGGGCTGTTGTAATATATTAAAGACTAATTCTTTTGGGTGGGCACAGGCACATTAGCCCTGATAATGGTTGTCTAAGTGTGAGTTATTAATATGCAGGCACAGTCACACTACTATTACCTGCTCTATTCATACGTCTCTGTCAGTGTCACTGGGAGGATTCAGAGGGAGAGGCTGCGCTCGGCTATGGTTCAACAATATCGTACTTTGTCATGTCAAGAGGTGGATAGTAAATATAGATACTTATACTGAGGTACTTTTGGAGTTGATATAATCATCTATCAAAGTTGTAAAATCTTGGCAGTTGTAGTAATGCAGATTCACTACAAAATTGAGACTAAACCCAGTACTGAACCAAGTCTATGAAATGCGCATTTTGGGCTCAAACCAGGGCCAAACAAAGACAAATATGAATGTACCCAAAACTTACTAAACGTGGAACTAAAACTGAATTAGACCAGGACTAAACCGGGACCGTGAGTGGAAAATGAAGTCTACATTAGTGTTGTCACGATACAAAAATTCCAAACTTGATTTTGATACTAAGGAATAGACTTGATACTCAAAACCGATTCCAATATGACTTTGATAATAATAATAATAATAATAATTTAAAAAAACAACAAAACACTCTTTACTTAGACAATTGGATGTGATTTTCAACATTAAATCATCGTAGTCCTTTCTTAGTCCTGTGGTGGACCTTGGGTGTATACTAGGAGTATACATTGCCCCCCAAAGTTTTGTAAACTTTAATGCATATCTTTTTTCATGTCATTTCGATAGCTGAAACGCTAAAAAGATCAAATATCAGCCAAACGATATATCAGCCAAGCGGTATATTGGTCTATCTAGTACCGGTAGCAGTACTAGAATGCAGTAGTACTACGTAATCTGTAATATTAATAGTGACATGACTTTTCCATATTAGTTGCAGAGTGAACCACCTAACACGTTTAATTATTCCTCTCCTATCTTTCCATCATCACTTCTTCTTCTTACTGTAACACAATGCGATTAAAGCGTCCCATGTTGCATTAGCAGGTGCAGGGGGTTTATCATGTCCGAAGTTTGCATGTTCAGCACATTCACCATAAGAGCACTCGTGGGCCCACACCAGACTGCTCCCACTGCTACTCACACCACTGCAGTACATAATGTCTTTGTACGCCATCACATCAGGCTCTCGACCACTGCAACTGGAGGGCCCTCACATCCCAAACAGTTTCAGTTTGAGAGAAGAACTAAATATGCAGGACTTGAGCGTTAAATATGTGTGAATGAAATGAAACACAACTCCGCGTATGTTTGTGATGAGGAAACAACCTTATAGCATTAAAGAAAATAGCGTAATATAGGAGCTTTAATATAACATCTCATTTGGAAGCTGGCAGTAATAGAGAGTGAGACAGTACAATAGCTATTCATTTAAGAAGTGCATATTGAGATGGCCCTTCTGTAAAGACTGTGAATGCTCATTAACGGTATAATGAAGATCTTATAATAACACTTGCATAATGTACAAAGTCAAGAGAGCAGGAGTAGCTTCAGTTCAATAAATGTAATGTCAAATGGCCTGAGAGGAGACTAATGTAGCGCATTATAGTGATACTGTACTTTGCGGCAACATCACACTGGGAGGACTGCGTGTTTGTTCAGTAGTTACCAAACTGACACAATGCGCACAACAGCAAACAGTCTGAAAAGTAAAGAAATACAAAATGGAACACATTTTCAAGAGCTTGTGATCAATATGAGAGTTCCCTTTACACTAACTGAAAAGCTGCTGTCTAATAGTAAGTAGGTTGTAACTGTAATTGGAGAGGGACGTGTTTAACAGCTCAAATCAACTTGTTCTAGTTCCAAATGAGTTCTTTCTGATCAGATTGTGTTAAAACAAAACTCAGATTAAAGTCTAACCGGAGTAACAAAGCTTCAGAAAGAGCAGTGCCTCTAGAGAATGTTAAACACATTAGCGGCAAAGTATCACTTGTATTTGAATAGATTTGTATACTCAATCATATTTTCTATGTGTATTTTGCGATACACTGGTCTGCAAAATCTTGTTTAATCATGCTTTCCAATTACAGACTTCCATTCTTAAAAACAACTACAAACTTTGGCCAACTTACTATTGCATATTATTGCCAAGTAGCTGAAGGTGAACTCGTAACTTTTCTGGTGGAGGGTACGTCACCTTAGCCTGACTCATCAGCCGGTTTCACTTTATGGAAACCGTCTGACCTCGCAGCATTAGGATTCGTTTGTTCAACAGTAGACAGGTACTTTTTAAATTCGTGACTTATGTAATGCACCGCTAACGGGGCTAACTGGTATATTGAGCTTTTCCCAAATCCCGTAGGATGAAGGGCAATAACGTTCTTTCCCTTGATAAAATTCAACAAACATTCTCTTTGTTCCGGCTTTATATCCTTGATCTTGGGAATCATTGCCAACACAGAATGTATGGCTCTTCGCTGATTGGCTGTTGTCCAGACTCCCACTTCCGGGGTTTTTGCGAACCATCCAGTGTATTCCGATTCCTGACCTCGCTGGAGAGAAATGAAATTGAGTGGAGGCACTAGGTGGCGCCATTTGTTTCCATGTAAATGTCACTGCTGCCTGCAATGTTCGACAGTATGCCAAATGTAAATGTATCTCCATGGAGACAAGAAGGTATCAACACCAGGGTAAGTTAGTGTAAGTAAGTGTACCTAATATTCTTTAGTACCAAAAAAGCACAGTAATTGAATAAATGGAAGATATGTCAAATGTGATACAGGGACATTCCAGGCAAAGCAAAAACATAATGGAAACAAGCAAGTACTTGGAGCCCTCAAAAATGTCACATAGTGCACCTTTAAATAACACTCAAAGAATTAGACATTTATTTTAAGCTCTTTCCGCTTTGCTTTATTGATTTAGCCACCAACATTTCAGTGATTAATGTTTTTAGGCTTTTAATGAATTGACTAAATAATAATTAAGGTAACACATTAAATTAGGGGCCACATACTCATAGTTAACTAATAGTAAAATGCATAATACGCCTCTAGTTGGACGCCTTTGCATTTGAGCTCAGATGCCCCCCATCAGCAGAGGCAATCAGCAGCTCCGACGTATATATATTTACCGTATTTTCTGCACTATAGGGCGCTCTGGATTATAAGGCGCACTGTCACTGAATGGTCTGTTTTTTTAACTTTTTTCACATATAAACCTCACCGGACTATAAGGCGCATTAAATGAAACACAACAGTTAGATGTGTCAGACTTTGTTTGGCACGTTCACGGTGACTCTCTGCTTTGTTCAATTGTGGCGCGTAGGGAGGGTGCTGTCTTGGACCGCTGGATTGTTGGCATGTTCGCAGTGACTCAGTTGTTCAGTTGTGGCAAGAAGTGGCATATTGCACTCGCTTTTTCGGTTCGTTCCATTTCTCATCCGCGTGGAGTGATGAGTGTGACTGCGGATGTTTGTCGTAGCGGGTGGTGGTGCAGCTTTGTAGTTGACTGAAGTCGTGCTGGGACACCCGAGTGGATTCGAGTATAGGGCGCTCTGGATTGTGGGGCGCGCATTCTTTTTTTGATGGGGTTGGAGGTTTATGAGTGCGGCCTATGGTGCGGAAAATACGGTTATACTCCACTAATGACACAACGTAGATTTCTTAGGGTGTTTGACTTCTAGGTCTTTCTCTTGTTCTTCTTCCGGATAATAACGTTGCTACATCACTGGATAGTAGTCCCTCATTGGTTGACGTGAGACACCCTCGACATCTTTAACTATTTCCTCTCCATTTAGGTAGTCGTAATTACGATAGATGCTTTTGTACATAAACAGAAATCTTAAATATTAATATGTGTTTGATAAATACCAACTAATAGCTAAATATCAATTAATTAGTATACCAATTACCACTTGGCTATCGATAAATATGCGTTCCTTAAACTAAAGTGTCACCAGAATTAAAATACACAATGATTTTACAGTTTACAAATCCCACATTAACCAGCTATAAGAATGTTTGCAATGTTGTGGCTTCATATAAATAGAGATCTGATGATGAATTGTGATCACCTCCTGCGCCCTGCCCTCCCGTCTGTCTCCCTGCATTTCGGTCTGATCTATTTCACTTTGGAATATTGATGCTGGTTTGGGTGAGAGCCACACTGTGCTCGCCAGGCCTAATACTTCTAATGTCCAAGTGATCCGGTGCTGTGGTTCCCTCCCTACTACAATACAAAGTGATGAATAACTCTACATTCCCATTCAGACTCTGCTAAACAACTACTTCATCATTTATTTATCCTCTAGCTTTATGCAAATAATGTAGTTGAACAAGCCTGCTACACCTGGCATGGTTACGTTACACAAGGGTTATCCAGGCCGTATTGTGTTGCTGTAGCTGCTATGTAAGCTGTATCAGATTAGTTTTCCCGTCTTGTTCATCTCTTAAATAATGCAAGTGACCAGTGACTGTGCACTTATCGTAACTGCTGTAAAGGTGACTTGGTATTCTAGGAAATGTAAACAAACCAAAATGGCAGTGCCTAATCGGCTAATGGCTATGTGTACGTGTTAAATATGAGACGTGGGCAGTGTTGACAAAAAAAGAATATATTAGTATTTAATTCAGGTTTACTTGCAAACAATAATCATATAATTCTGCAATTAATACAAAATGTGCTAAAATGTGCCTGTGAATGTCTTGGTGAAGGTTCAAGTAGAGGTGAAGGTATTATGAATATTTGCAATTTTCAAGTATGCTATTTATTATAAAATGCTGCAAAAAGCTGATAAAAAAAAAAACTGGTAAAAAAGTAAAATATTGAATATTTTTTCACCCCAAGGTTGAAGTTCTGCACAAAATGTCATTGGACTGTAAAAAGTAAACACTAATGTGCAACCATGACTCTTAACAGAAGATTTCAAAAGAGAATAAAATTTTTTCGTCCATATTGATCGATCTCAATTTTCAATTTAATTTTCTTCCATTTTATTGAAAACGAATAAAGATGGCTTCAGGTATAAAGAGCACAGTGTCAAGATCACTCCAGTTTTCTTTTTTTTTTGTGATGATTGGACTGATAATTGCCAAGAAATCCACATTTAAATTTTGGAATTAGTTTGTACAATATATTAAGCCTAAAAGCATGCACACACTTTACCCTAGCGGCAGAAACACATGCAATGTCTGTGCGCTAAATGAGGTCTTAATTTTCACTCATAAACGGTGAGAAAATAGTTGTTTACTTTCCGTAACTTGGAGTATTGTGATCAGAAGCACCAGGAGAGAAAGAGGAGAATGTGAGGGGCTGTGGCTGGATCAGAGAGGGAGGGGGATCGGGTCAGACGCACCCACAGAGGCAGAAGGAAGGAGACACTGGACTTTTAGTCAAATTGTGCAGATTGAATCAAAACTTGTGCAGTGTGAGGACACATAAAGAGATGCTCTGTGGCCCTGCTTTCACCTAAACAAGTGAGCAGTGACTGCTCATCAGTATTACTGCCACATAATACATACATCCTGAATTTCGGACTTCCGGTCATCAAGATACACCTTCCAATGCAAAACGACCAAGACGTGATGTTGCTGCTGCCAATGGGGTTTTGCTTTCCTTCCCATGGATCAATACTGCCCATCGCCTTCGCATTTCACTATTTTTCAATTCTGTTGGGAAGGGAAACAGTTTGAACGGAGGTTTGCAGTCACACATCTGATTCCCTTTTGCAGTTATGGAGTTTGCAAACTTCCGAAGTCCGCTGTTAGGACCGCTGTTATGTCCGAATCCCATAACTAAAATATGACTATCAGAACCAGAAGCAAAAGTCATATGGTTCATAAGATTTGAAAAGATTGGTTTGGCAATAGACACATCCCACTGGGAAATCAAATATGGCGGTTTGATTCTTACTTTTCCCAGTATGCATTGCACGATGATTGGAAGTCCAAAATTTGGGATTCATGTATTGGTGTAGACCTGTTGATTTCAATGCTCTTGCCTTATCATCGAGATCGATATTCTTGTGAGAGATGAGTATTCTCATTTGGGTTGCCAGTTTCAATGCTGAAAGCCAGTTGTTTTAAACCTAAAAGGACTCCACTTAAATCCCCAGAACCTGCAGCCGATCATAAATCAGTGCCTTTGCTGCCCTATATGCTGTCCATACATTAATAATGAGGGAAACGTATATGTGTCCTCTGAATGCAGGTTAAGACACTGGCAACCCAGGTTCAGTTGTAATTGTAATACCTTTTTCATATGAATCCTTTTAGAAGCTTTTCCTATTATAAGCTATATACACAATACTCATATTGAACTGCCAACTTCCTGGTTAGTGGGTGAACAGCTTATGCAACACAAGATGATCCTCAGAAAGCAGTAAAAACAACCAGACATAGTACTTTACAGATAACTTCATTGCAGGCTAGTTGAAGAGAAGTATATCTAAAAGTATATCTAGGAGCACAGTGTGAATTTTAAATATTTTCTTAGAAAGAGCAGGCTGCTGCAGGGCTTGCATCAGTCCCACAAGCGCACAGTTTCCTTCAAGTTTAAGCTTTTACAAAAGAAAACAGCATCCTCAGAGGGAACCTAATCCAATCAAAGCCAAATGCAAATTACACAGCTAACAATTGTTACTTCAAATCATCTTAGTTTTCTTTCCTGGTGCTCTCTATTTCATCATATGTTAAATCATAATCTACAGGGAATAATATGAATGCAAATTAAAATATTTCTCCATGTTGTGTAATGGTAATAGAATTGGGCCTGCTCAACAAAACTATTGGTTATTTTCTCTAATTGCTTTGAGCCTTTTTAGCTGTTGTTGCTTTGAAGTCAGAAGAGGCTATCCCTGCAATGATTATAAGGCTGCTGCTGTAACAAAAGTGATTACGCAATACCGGCACAATTAAAAGAGAAACGCATATGACTCATTTTGTACAACAAGAACTTTGCCATTGGTGGTTTTCAGTTTCCAGAATGTAATGATATCATACTCCCAGTTTTCCCTTTTCCTATTAGTAACAACTTTGACATGAAATATCCAAAAGGTAAATTCATAAATGTTGAACCTGATCATTTCTGTTAGTGATTAGACCCCTGAACTTGTATTTTAAGAATATTAAATTTAGCTACCCCCATCTGTATTAAATAATATTGGTCTGTAGAAACAACACGATTCAGTAGAGACATTATCCATAATATAGTGAATGTTGTTTTGGACATTTGAAAATGTAAAGTTAATTGTTCTGTTGCATGGAAACAAAGGGAGGAGCCAAAATGCAGGACTGCTTCAGCTGTTTAATGTAACAAAATCAAAAAACAGAAGAAACCAAATCCAAAAATCCAAAAATAGAAACTACAACAAAGACAAAGACAATGGACCAACAAAGCGCAGAGGAAAACACAGGGTATATAAGCACACAGGTGGAAGACTGGAAGTAAAACTCTAAACTAGAAGCTGACAGGACAAATGTCAAAATAAAACACCGAAAGCACACTACACTACAGCAAAAAGATAAACAAAATAAGCAAAAACGTCAACAAAACATGAACCATGACATGTTCATAATAAAATACTGCAAGAAAAGTTAGTCAATTCAAAATAATAAATAAAACATAATTTTGATATAATGCTTCTTATTGTTCTGTTTAACACATAACATATTTATATCGCCATGTTACCTTTAATTGTTTTGAAAATGCTCACAGAAAACTAGGCTCACCCCTCCCGTTACTCCCCCTTCAGAGCGCTATCACAACACGATCGACATGCGTCCCACTAACTGCATGTTGCATCAGGTTTGAAAGTTGAAGTGTGTGTTTTTGTACCACGCTTTTCCTTTGTGAGCTGAGCTTTGGACAGCATCTTACAGCTAACCGTATAGATTTGTATTTCTGTATTGTATTTAATTTATTTTCACAAAATAAATGCAGATTTTTTTTTTTTTATTAATAAATACATGATAGAGTGTGAGAGAAACGCAAAAGGGCTTATCCTTAAAAGTCACCATTCAAATAGGACTAGGAGATCACTAAATTACACAAACATCCATGGATGACACCTAAACCCTCGTCAGTTGTGTTCTTGATGAATTCACAGCCACAACCATAGCAGTTAAAGCTCAAAAAAGTCGATTTTGCATAATGCCCCCTCTTTAAAGTGATTATTCTGCACATTAGTGATAATTGAACACTTCACATTTGTTTGCTATAAATTAAGATGATTATACGAGCAGAAGCAAAGGGCATGAAACCATCAATAAGATTATGCATTCTGGAGGCAAATTATGCTTTTATTGTTTACGGTAAGACCCAATTTGATGGGCATAATATAGGTTGTTTATCACACAGCCTGCAGTATATTAATAATTGGCTTTTAATGTAATGTCGTAAACAAACCATCATGTATAACTGTGCACACAACATTGTCCAACATTCGGAGCGCACTCAAGTCTACGATCTATAGCGCAAATTCATGCCGGCAACGCCAAATCATTTTATGACGCATGCATTATTTATAGTGCATTTTTAATTGTCCGGTCACCATATCAATCTGCTGACATGACTCGGGATGCCATTGTTAATGTATTGCATGAGGGAGGGGCCGGACTAGAAGCAATCTGTTCCCAGGCAACCAATGATGACTTGGCAGATTTTATAACCCCGTACTAAAAGGGGAGGGTTTGATTTGAGGGTAATGAGAATGAGTGTTGAAAAAAACGCTATCCGCTTTGAATATCAAGTACTTTGTTGCAACATGTGGCGCTGTTCATAATCAGATTTCGTTTGATCACAAAGTTCAGCATCGCCCAAGTTTTAGACACAAGAAAGATGAGTGGTTTTTAATCCCAAAGTGAATAGAGTACCCTGTCCGCTAATAGTGATGAAGCTGCGGTTGGAGATCCAGCGCTTCAGTCCAAAGCGGTCTCAAAGGCCTCATTCTTGAAGGCTCCACAGTGGGCTGAGTGTACAAAGATAAGGTTACGTTATGAAGAGATGTCCAACCTTTGAATAGCTTTAAATTCTGTGGGCTGTACTTTTTTCCCCTTGTGGAGAAAAATCCCTTTTGCTACGTAGAATATTGTAAAAAATGTAAATATTGTTTGTTCTGTATGATAACAAATTTTGAAGTGTGATACATTTCTGAAGTAAATATAGATGATAAACGATTAGGGGTAGAATCATACACAAAAGTCATGGTTCAGTACATACCTCGGTTTTGAGGTCACGGTTTGGTTCATTTTTAGTGAAGTATGGGAACAAAATGCTAAACCATTTGCTTGTTGTTTATTAAACCAACAGATTGTTTTAACATTATGCAAACGGGAAAATAAAATAAATGCAAAGTGCTGCTTGGCAATACTAATAAGTTCGATAAAGTATTCTCAAATAAGCAACAAATATTATAAAAAATAAATTCCTTGTAAACAGTAAAGAGAACTTTTCAAAAAGTAAAGCGCAGCACTAACAGTTCCAGCATGATTCTATGACGGCTAAATGCGAGTGAAGTGAGGACTGGGGGTGTGACGACTGTAGTTTTGTGAAGATTCAAGGGGTTCGGAGGGACATAGTCAAGGTGGGGGGCAACTGTTGTCAAGGCTGCCAATCTATCTATAAAGCGCTGTGGGAAAGACTGCCACTCCAATCACGGACGAGTTCGGCATATTTATTTATTCATTTATTTGAGACAGGGACGGCGCACAATCTTTGCATTTACCTTAACAGAAGAGATGCATTGTACATCAGGTTGTAGCATCAGTGCTAATTTCCACCTGTAATCCCTGGGCAGGTTCACTGATTGATTGTATTTAACTGACCTTGACTATCAACTGTTCTTGGAGACCTATGTAGCATGTTTTGGGTTCCTCCACGAATATTAAAGAGCCAAGCTTTCCATGTAGCTGCACATGTAGTGGCAAATTGCACAAACTCACTCGTGCACTGCCCTGTCGTGCTGTACCGAAATGGTTCGTCATGAATACATGTACCGTTACACCCCTATAAACGATAAAATTATAAAGCAGAATTATCCCCCCCCCAAAAATACTTTAAATCTAAAATATTGTTAAGTATTGCTGAGGTGCAATAAATAAACAGCAGATTGCATCTCTTAGGTGCATTACTCAACTTTTCTGGTGGAGGGTTCTTCACCTGCTTGTCTCCATGTTATTATGTTATTGCTTTGTCTAGAATGTTCCACGGTAGAGATTAAACTTATCTCAAAGGAGAAAACTACTGTATAGGCTACATTACAGGTCACATCTGTGGAGAGGCAACCCTGTTCACAAAGAGAATTACTGTATTTTTGAGCAATACACCCCTAATGAATAAATGCTAGATGGATATGTTTAAAGTCATACCATGGAACATTAAATCCAAAGCAATAACATCTCCATGGAGACAAGCAAGTAGTGGAACCTTCACCAGAAAAGTTATGCAGGACACTTTTAAGTAATATGTTTATCGTTTTAGTTCATAATTCAAACTTTATCAGCTCAAATCTTATCATATTGCAGAAAAAAATCCTATTAGGGCAAAGAAAAGTCCCCACAATAAACACTGAAACACTGACCTCCCAAAATTATTGTTCCATCTGACATATATTGAACAATAAGCCAATATATCATGACAGGCCTATGTGTGCATGATGTTATGAACCATTTTTATCTATCACAAATACAAAAAGTTGGTGTTCTGTACGGTTTAAATGTTTGATTTTTTTTTCCACATCAAATCAAATGTATTTATAAAGTATATGCAAAACAACTCAGTGCTGTACAAAGAGACATATTTATTCAGATTGTACCACTGAAAGAAACTGTTCAATTTGTTGATGTTGCTGTGACGACTCGGGATGTGTGGAGGAGTTTGTTAGCGCTAGAAGAGTTGGAGCCTTAGTGAAAGGTGTAAGCACACTTTATCCCTGTGCTGTTTGAGAACAGAAGCAATTTGATATAGAGCTTTCTCAGATGCAACCGCTAACTTCAAAATTTTATGCTGCTTTCTTTGAGTTAAAAGAAGTGATCTCTGAGTAATGTTTGTCTGCCGATGTATTAAGCAAAAAATATTGGGATTCCATCTTTCACTCCGTTATTAAATTATTAATGCTCAGTAGATTCATCTCGGTAAAGCAGAGTCCTGCACAGATCCATTTTTAGAGACCCACACGCGCACAGTATAGCACCACACCCTGCCCGGTCATCCATGATTATATCAAAGTTAAACCCACACCCGCTCGGACCTGTTAACATTCCACCCATTACCTGCCCTTGCCCATGATAAATCACACACAAATTAAAAGCATTTTAACTAAAGCATCCATCAGAATACGAATTGAAAAGTTACAACTTTAAGAATTACAATCACGAAATGAAATGAAACGGTTTCGCTTTTTTCAGTACGATACCAATTCACAGATGCGACTTCACAGGCATTATTTACTGAGCAGAGGAAACACTGATCGAGATTCCGCACTTTCGCCCCACACACGCCACAGACTGAACCAGGACTGAACCAGGACTAAACCAGGACTAAACCAGGACTGAACCAGAACTAAACCAGGACTAAACCAGGACTAAACCAGGACTGAACCAGGACTAAACCAGGACTAAACCAGGACTGAACTAGGACTAAACCAGGACTGAACCAGGACTAAACCAGAAATGAACCAGTACTCACTGTTGGGATGGGCTCAGAGGTGCCCCCGCGTAGACCGTCCGGTGATCGCAGGCGAAAGGACCGGCGTAGAGACCTGAGCCGCATAGAGGTAAGCGCAGCCATAGCCCCATCGCACTTTAAGGACACCCTGCTCCACGGGCTCGGGGTTCTCTCTCTTTCTCTCTCTTAAGTCCAAGATTAGTCCTGGTGTAGTCCTGGTGTAGTCCTGGTTTAGTCCTGATTTAGTCCTGACCTGCCCGTGTGTAATCACTACCTTCCCGCATAACTGCCAGTAAAATTCCAGAACGTTAAAACACGCCCATTTCAGCAACTATTTGTCCGTGGGTAACCGACCCGGTGCAGGACTCTGAGGTATAACGTATAACTGATCTAAAATAAAGAATGGATCTAGAGGAGGGTCCCCAGGTGTTGCACTTTATTGTCTCTGATAGATTGGTCACCCCAGTATCATTAAAGAATGTGGAAAATTTAAAAAAAAAGAGTTAAATTTCAACTAGGGTTGTTCCCGATTTAAAAAAAAAAAAAAAAAAAAAAAAAAAAAAATGAAGAAGCTCTGACACTGCACTTTTTTTTAGGTATCTGTATCAGCGAGAACTCAGACCAAATCACCGATCTGATACCACTCTGTATTTTCCTCAAATAGAAAAGTAAAAATGCTTTATATATCACTATATATGTAATATATATCACTATACATATAACAGTTAAGTCTTCAAAATCTAGCTTATTCTTGTAGTTTTTCTTTAGAGATAACCTTTTATGTTTCACTCTTGTACTGTAACAAAATTACCGGCAGTAGTCTAATTCTTTACACTATGTGGTATCGGACTGGTATCGATATCGGCGAGTACAATAATGTCAAGTATCGGTCTTGGATCAGATCCTAAAAACATGATATAGGAACAAGACCAATTTCAACACAGCTAAAAGACTGAGTTGCCATTTACAGATTACTGAAATTTGAGTTGCGCTAAAAGAAAAGAACAATGATAACCTCAACTGTCAATCAAACGCGGGTTTGTTCAGACGACACGGAGAAAAACATCTACATATTATACCTTTGTGTAAAATTGCAGAAGAGTTCATTTGCAAGAGAATTCAAATTGCTGTTTGAAAAAATTGTCGGAGGGCTGCAATTTATTCTTTGTGTAGCAGTGTTTTCAAAATCCACGTCGATTTTAACAATACAAAATATGATTCCACCCCTTTAGCAAATCGTATCTAACTTCACTGTCAACAATATATGGTAACAAAACAACAAAGGAATGGTGGAAAACAACAATGACAAATCTTCAAAACAGAAATATCTGCAAATAGGCCTGTCACAATAACAAATTTTGAAGTGTGATACATTCTTAAACTACATATAGATGGTAAATGATAATATTTAAACCAAAACATGAAGCAGAATTATCCACAAAAATGTATTCTAAATGTACAATATTGCTAAAAATCATGAGCAGTGCACTACGTAACTTTTTGGCTGCGGTCCGTCACCTGCTTGTTTTTATGGAGATGTCATTGCTCTGCCTGGAATATTCCACAGTATGACCGCTCTACCTTACATTTATGAAATTACAGTTGGTTTTATAGCTCAGAAATACCCAGAAAAACAGGCATACTGACTGTGAATGAGATTGCCTCTCCACAGATCTGACCTGTAACTTGGCCTGGTTTGGTCTCCATGAAGATGGGAAGGTTTAATGCCACACTGTTCTACACAAAGCAATAACATCTCCAGGTGACTGACCCTCCACCAGAAAAGTTACACAATGCACCTTTTAAGTAGTTAGTCATAGAAGTTCATAATTCAACCCTTTGCAGCTCAAATATCATCATGGAACAGAAAAATATAAAAAAATCAAAATATCTAAAAAAAATTACTAACGATAAATACTGACCCCAAAAATGCTTGTTCCATCTAGTACATTATTTTCCAAAGACTGGGTCGGGACCCTCAGGTGGGACACAAGAGATGTTTTTTTGAGTCACCTCCGCGCACCACCAGCTCCTCACTTTTTCAGCAGCACTGTCTTGCCTAACCAGTTTTCTGTGGGAAACAGTGATTACTGTTTTTGAACTGTTTTTGAAAACTTGAGTTCCGTATTTTTCTGACAACAAGATGCACTTAAAATCCCTTAATTTTCTGAAAAATCAACAATGCGCCTCATAATCCGGTGTGCCTTATGTATTAATTCTGGTTGTGCTTACTGACCTCAAACCAATTTTCACATATATTCCACTGAGTCGTGTTCTTTAGTCCAATAGAAGCTGACTGAATTTGCTTTTTTTGTTTAAGTTTATGCAAATTAGCCATGTGGTTTTAAGTTTTGTTTCTGTAAAATGCATGTATGTATGTGTGCAAAGCTGCATTAAACACATTATTACTCAACCTATATTTGAGTCCTCCTTGTAGGAAATAAAAAAGTCTCAATTGTCATCAGTTTGTTTCGCTCAATGCGCCTTATAATCCGGTGCGATTTATGTATGAAAATAGACGAGAGAATTCAACATTATTCATATTGCGCCTTATAATCCGGTGCTTCCTATAGTCTGGAAAATATGGTAATACTAATTGAGACACGATCACTCAGTCAACAATAAAATATCCTCATTAATGTTCAGTAATGGTCTTAAATTTATGTTGTTGTTTACGAATAATGACTAATGACTTGGGGCGATTTGTGCCTTTTAAAATATGGGTCCCCAGAAAAAAAGTTTGGGAAACACTGATCTAGTATATACTGAAACATAAGTTGACATAGTAATCATCGTGACAGGGCTATCTGCAAATGAACTCTTCTTTTTTATTGTATTTTGAGAATGTTGTAGAAATCTCCTGCTCGCTCAATACACCCATTGTCAGCTATGTTACCAACACTAACAATATCTCTCCTATTCATAAAGATTGAAGCGTTTATCAAACTATATTGTAAGCCAGAACTTGAGATATATGGAACACAATTGCTGTTCACCTCACTCCTCGGAAAGCTCAACAATGGATTTTATTTGTGTTATCGGGGCATCTGTGACAGTCTGTCAACTTCAAAGTGTGACTGTAGAAAGAGGCTGAGAGAGAGAGAGAGAGAGCTGCTTTGGGTTGAGAGGCAATCGAAACTACATGGACAGAGGAAGACAGGCATTTTTTATTTTATTTTTTCCCTGGGAGCTCAGAGCCGCTGCACTTAAGGGATAAAAAACTGCTACTTGGCCTGCTGCGTAATCCATAACTGTGATTGCTTCATTCCCTTCTCCTCCGACCAGCTCAAAACACTGTCCAGGCGCTCTTCTCGTCGTCCTGCATCATGGTTTTGATCTGCTCTCTTACCTCGACTTCTGTGTCCTTCAAGAAAGCACAACTCTTTACCGGGCAATACAAGCTTACGTTTTTCAAGCAGACAGAATGTTTTAAAGCTTCATGTAGAAGACTCGTAGAAGAATTAGAAATGAGAGATTAGACAGCAGCTCAGTTGGTAGGGTGTTTCTCCACCGATCAGCCCTTTTGAGATTATAATGTGTTTAAGGCAGCTTTGCCACATTTGTTTACGTTTTACATAAACAAAACTTAAAACCACATGGCTAATTTGCATAAACTATAAGCCTAAAAAAAAACAACAAAAAAACAAAACAGCTCTTTCCTTGTGCACTGATGCGGTTCAGCTTCTGTTGGACTAAAGGACACGACTCAGTGGAATATGAGTGTTCTGTCTGTGATAGAGGGATGTTGATGCTGATGGTGAGTCTGTTCTGTGTGTGTGTCGCGTTGGAGATGGTTCATGTTTTCAGAGATCATACGTGTGCAGGTTTAGCGCAGCTCTTTATTTAACATTTCACTCACTTTATTTATGTTGGTCACTTTATTTATTTTGGCTATGGTTGTGATGAAAAGACTGAAAAATGTTTGTTTTTTGTACATATGCACACTCAACTTTATGTTGCAGTAACCATGACATGCACCATGACGAAACTGGGATACTCAAAAACCCAATCATACCTGGGATACTGATGTGCATATAAACACTCTCATTGAGTGGTACAGTGATCTCCAAGGAGGTGCCAGAGCCCAAACATGGGACTGTGAGGCCGAAACTCCAGTATTTGCCCTGTCAGACGCAGCCTCGTCTCCTTACACTACGCTACTCAAAGCAACCTACATTTGATTTATTGATTAAAAATTAACGTGATCGACGAAAGTCTTAATGATCAATTATTGATTAGAGGACTAATCATGCCGATCCCTACTAAGTATACTGATATATGAATGTGTGTGTGAATGAGTGAGTGGTTCCTTGATGTCAAGTGCTTTGAGTGCCTTGAAGCTGGAAAAAACGCTGTACAAAAATGTGACCTTTGAAGCTTTGTTACATAAAATGGTTCCACTTGGCAATAAGTCACTTTAATTAGCCTTCTCAAAGCATGAGCAAAGACTTCATTCATAATGTGAAATAGTCAAACTCAGGTGACACTTCACACCTTAGGGTACTTAAATGGACTTAATAATATAAAGACCTTACTGTAAACAACTAGAGTGTGTTAGTTTCAGTATTTAGCTCCTCCCTTCAGACAGATATAAGGCAGCAACTTACCAGAACTCTGTCAGAATTGAAGAAGTCGCTTGGATTAATGATGAAACAAATGACCTGAAAAAAAAAAAAAAAAACTTAAAGAATTGAGGTTCCTTTGCAATGTCTTGATAAATGATTTATTCATTAGGTATTAAATCTTCCTCCATGCTTTATTAAGGTAATTAAAAGTGTAGTTGATTGCAAAATGTTACCCATAAATATAATGATCAATTTGTGAGTTGTAAGCGCTATTAATCAGGGGTGTGCACATCAGAAATTGCTTCTTTTTTCCATGTGCAAGCAACAAAAATATTTGGCCTTTCAATTATAAGGCTTTCTAGATACTAGGCACTGTTTCAAACTATGATCCCATTAATATGCAAGCTGAAGGGGATCTGTTTGTCCTTGACAAATCAGCTAATAAAATGCAAAACTCTAACATATTTAGCATTTAGCCCACTAAGATTTGCCCGGTCACATCCTGGCACGCTCTGATTTCCATAGTAACACCATCCTCCAAATCTTGTGAGCTGATAAACAGGAAGTTTACTTGTACTAGTTATGGGCAGAAGACATGGATATTGGTGTTACAAGATTAAGATTTAATTTTAAACAAATTTTCTTCTGACACAATATTGTTGTTGTTGTTGTTAATAATTCATAACACTTGTATAGGGCTTTTCGTGACACTCAAAGACACTTGACATAGATTAAAACAAACACAGATGAAAGAAACAGATAAACAGGAGATGCAGTTATTTAAAGGTTATTTGTTAAAGGGACAGTTTGGAATTTTGGACATAGGACCTCATTTCCTAGTGAGCCAGAGTGTTGGACACAGGTTGAGATACTTTTTTAAATATTCCACCCAGTCCTTTTATTTGCAGAGGTGGCTGGTGCTAGGCTAGTGCATGTCAATGGCCATAGTTAGCCTGCAACTAAAAACAGTCTTGCTCACTTCAGAGTCGACCCGAAGCAAAACAGTTATAACACCAGACTGTCGATGTGAATGTCTGTGTCAATAGAATAATTTTAGAAGTAAAACCAACTTTGCATTTGAAGGATTTATGTCTGAGCAGCAGAAACGAGTTGTACTTCCTGATAGAAAGCACGGCAGCGGTGGACTGATATATGAGAAAATAGTCCCTCAATATGTGATGATTCATGCGATGCAAGGTTAGATTTATTTCAAACATTATTCTATCAACACAGACATTCACATTGGCAGTCTGGCGTAATAATAGATTTGCTTTGGGTACTTTGTGGAGTGGGTAAGACTGTTTTTAGTGGCAGGGTAATTATGGCCATTAACATGCACTAGCCTAGGCCCAGTGACCTCTGCAAATACAAAGACTGGATGGAATTTTTTTATTTTTTTTAAAGTGTCTCCACACATCTTTAACACTTGGGTTCACTAGGAAATCAGGCCCTATGTCCAAAATTCCAGACTGTCCCTTTAACTAATTGATCTTAAATTTGGAATTAATATTGTTGAGCCTTTTATATACATCCGCATCCAAACATTAAAACAATACAGATGTCATTAATTAAACGTATCCCTGAGTTAGAGAGGTAGAAAATTGAGGCCAATGCAGTGAGCTAGAAAAAAAATCCATCTTTTAAATGGGAATGGGAATAAAGAAGCTGAAACCCATTTTTAAAAAATCTTTAAATAATATAATAAGATAGAACTCAGCCTACTGTAATTATAAGTGCACTATAACCGGTGGGTAGTCCATCACTTGTTTGTCTCATGGAAATGTTATTGCTTTGCCAGAAATATTTTACAGTATGGTATAAACTTGAACAAATTTATTCTCTTCCAGGGTTTTATTGCCAGAAAATACTTAGTTTGATGGAGTCACCTGCTGTCTCCATGGAGATTGCACTATTTTATGCCATTTTTGAAACATTCCAGACAAAACAACATCTCCATGGAGAAAAATGACATTTCAGACCCTCTTCCTAAAAACATGTACGTATTGCACAAAATGGACTCTTGTGAGCTTTAAGACATGTTATAATGTTGTCATCTCAACAAAACATACCTGAAGTTGTGTTTTGTTTCATCCACAGATGTTTGAGTAATACTTGTTTATTAGTCTGTCTACATTTCCAAAGCTCTATATGCTCTGTTCCACCTTGTGATGTCATGATAAGCAGTAGTTTTCAAGTTAACAGCTACTTTGTCTCTTTTGTTCAGGAGAGATTGGCAATTCCAGGCCTGAAATGATGAATGCGCAGTTGCATGGAGTTTAAAAACACAGTCCAGTATTTAATGGGGATTTTTTAAGTGGGGGTACGCGATTCATAACATCATTGATGTTATTAACATTAATGCCATTTATAATCACCTACAGAACATAAATCATAGGCTGCAACACCTGCTCAAGACTGAACCAGGAGGACTAAACCAGATCTAAACCAGAACTGAACCAGGATACTAAAAATCAGGACTAAACCAGGACTGAACCAGCACTTAAACGGGACTGAAACAGGAGTAAAACGGGACTAAAATGGGACTAAACCAGCTCTGAACCAGGACTAAACTATCTCTAAACCAAGACTAAATCAGGTCTTAACCAGAACTAAACCAGGACTAATCTTGGACTTGATAGCGAGAGAGAGAACCTCGAACCCGTGGAGCAGGGTGTCCGCAAAGTGCAACTGGGCGACGGCTGTGCTTAGCCCCGTGGGGCACCACTCCTTTTGCCCACAGTCATCCAATAGTTTATGCGGGCGCACCTTTGGGCCCATCCCGAACTCAGTCCTGATTCTGTCCTGATTCAGTCCTGGTTCAGTCCTGGTTCAGTCCTGGTTCAGTCCTGGTTCAGTCCTGGTTCCCTCATGGTCCCCTCGCAGGTCACTATAGGACAGTAGTGCAGATATCATGAGCCTATGCAGGTTGTTTTCACCATTGCCAATAGCTCTGGTTTGACATTTAATTTATAGGCTATTTATATTTGTTTTTTGTTTTTTTTATATCTCATGTCTGGAGAAGTGGGTGGACGTTGTACCCTCGCGTACCACTCCCACTACACCCCCGTTCATGACATCACATTATCAAGGTGTAACAGAGTGTTTTCAGTTTTAGAGAGGAGCTCAGCCTAAATCTGCAGGATTTGTGCTCTAATCATGTGTGAATGAAACAAAACACAACTCCTGACATGTCTGTGATGACAAAACAACATTGTAAAACGGATCAGAAAATAGTGTAACATGAACCCTTTAATAAATAATTTCAAAAAACAATTATCAAGGCATTAAAAAGACATCGCCAAGTCAACCCAAAGAGTAAACCCAAATAAAACCATACACAAAAGGTCTCCTCTATTTGGGCTGGCAGGTTGGCCCGGTCCAACATTGCACATATGAAAGGGATCAAAGCGCTCTTACTCACACCCTCTTAAGGAAGATGGATGTATGAATACGGGGGAATCAAATCTGCTTCAGAAGCCAACAGCAGTGGGAGTCTAGGAGATGAGACTGCAGACGGAGAATGGGACGCAGTGTGAAATCTCTCTTGTTGTGACGCCGTAAAAGCACAGAACACAGCTATCTCCAAGTGTAACATGTCTAATGCTGGTCTACGGGGAGAGCGGCTGCCCGGCCAGTCATCCTAATTCAATTTTCGATTTGGTTCAGAGAAGGAGTTTGGGTTGTGTGTTTTTCAGTTGGATCTACAGGGAGCACGGTCTTGCGCAGAGAAGAAGAAGAAGAAAGACTTGGCGTGGGGTTGATGGGTGTGATTATGGAACTGGAAGGGATTTGAGGGGATTTGAGGCTATTTTCATGTAACTCAAATTTCAAGTTGGATTTAGAAGAACAACGTGATGCAGATTTTGATAAATGAAAATAAAAACTTTTTGGCAATAGGACCAAATTTTGAACACAAGATGAAAAGGTGCACTATGTAGCTTTAGTTTGAAAGGCCTGCAGCCCTTTTGTTTCCATAGAGGTTTTGCTTTTTCTAGAATGTCATGGCATTAAATATATCCACATACTGTAAATTTCCATGGTGACAAGAAGACGGTATAGATTAGAAAAAAAAAAGCAGATTTCTTTTTTTTTCCTAAAACACCTGTTATTAAATAGATGCAAGATTCATTCCTGGCAAAACGTTATTTCCATGAAGATAAGCAGGTGACGGATGCCCTTCTGAAAAGTTGCATAGTGCATAGGCCTGTGATGATGGCAGATTTTGCTGGATGATTAATTGACCAAGAAATTATTGTAATAAATGATAATATTGACATTTTCAATTAATGACAATGAATAGAAATGCAAATACACCCTTTCAAAGATCAATAAACTTTCTAATGAACATTTAACACAGCGACTGCAATACAACCAAAAACAATAGGCCTAAATAAAACTTGACTTGTAAACATAAGGATAGCCTAATGAAGTCTGGTTTACAGCATGGACTTGTTAAAAAAAATGCACTTGAATAAACCATTGTTGAACCAAACACAGCCAAAACAATAAATAAAATGGATTATTAAGTCTCTATAACAAAATTGCCCGTAAAAGTTATTTTAGACATTGATTTAGATTGGAATATTGTTGCTCTTCTCTCTGTAGCTGCTGCTGTGGACTCATCATTTTGGTCTTTAAGTGTTTGTATTAGCTCACTCTACATGAGCCTATCTCACTATGAGAGAGCCGCTGTCCTGTCTGGTATCGAGTTGGTGCCTTGTGGGATTTCCGCGGTTTTCGGGCTCCCCCAGGAGTGGGGTTAGTTGTGTCAATCATGTATGGGTGTATGTTGGGTCTTGAGGTTTAAGCCATTTCTACTCATCGTTTGCGCACTTGCTGCATTTGGCGCATATTGATTTGGCATCGTGACTTACTTTTGTCACACGGTGATGAACAGTTTTGGTGCTCTGACGGCGCTAGCATTGCGGCTCATTTGTTCAAGTGTCCTTACGCTAAGGAAACAAGAAGTGACTACAGAGCGATAGAAGCCTTTTGACATTCAGTCTCTTTCGTAGAGAGCGAGAGAGAAGAGGAAAACAAACAAGCATGCAAATAGAAATTAACGCAGCCAGAAAAGTTATCGTACGATTAATTGATTTATTGATTAACGTTACAGGCCTAATAGTGCATCTTTAAAATTACTATGTGACCTAATGCAATTGCAGATATACTGTAGATATCCTAAAACTATTCTAAAGGAAATTCCAAAATTGTCCTACTTTATTTCCTTTTGTCAGCATCTATACCAGTGAAAATGAGTAGCTACAGAAACATGGTCACCGCAGACTAGTCTCTACCAAGTATCCACAAGCAAATTTTAGAAGTTTTTAGCTTTCAGATATATGTGCATATTGATGGAGGTTTTACTCTTAACCACAGAAATGACTCACTGGATCCTCTTCATTCACAGATGAGTAGCAGCAGATAGTAGTTGTGGTTTAGTCACAAATGCTTAGATACGAGAGCGGTGAATCCCCCTCTTGGCCCTGACCATATGCTCTGACACCTGATTTCACAGCCCGTCACCTGCCCTGTCTTTCTGTGGTTTGGTGGAGGATCAAATAGATTTTCAGATGAGTGTTTAAAAGCCTTCTTTGCATTGTACTGCTGTTTTATATAGAATTTCATTTGGTTGTTGGCTATAAAATGAAACTAATCAACAAAAAACAGAACTAAAAACAAATACTTTATAGTAAGTAGGGTTGTCAAAAGCATTAAAATTATTATTATTATTATTATTTAATTGTTATCATCATTTTTATTTTATTTGTATAGATATTACAGTTTTATTTATTGGTATAGCTCTTATTTGATTTGAATAGTTCTATTGTTTTATCAAAGACTAGAGCTTTATTTTATATTCCCATTGTATTGCTTTATTTGTATTGTGCACAGTTTCATGAAATGTGCTATATAAATAATGTGAACTGTATTGGATTGGAAATCAGATACTAACTGATTCTAAAACTAATATTGAAACTAGATACTTATTATAGTTCTTGAGCTTTATCAGAAGTATAAGATCTCATGGTAAGATTAAAAAAGTAATATTTTGTGTCTGAAAATTACATTCTTACATTAAGGAACATCTTGTCGTATCGTAATCGGTATTGAGTCAAATCCTTAGTATTTAATAGTAACCCTAGCTCTTGTTTGACTTTACTTGATTAAAGGTGCACGTGTAACCTTTCTGGAGGAAGGTCTGCTTGTCATTTTCTATTCCTGAAATGTCCCATAGTATGGCTTTAAGCATCTATCTCCATGAAGTCAAGCAGGTGATGCTACTAGGCTAAGTTACAATTCAGATCTATGGATAAGTGACCCTTCTGTCAGTAAGAGGGCATGCTTTTCAAGACAATAAAATCTCCTGCAAGTGAATTGAATTAAATGCAATGAATACAAGTTTAATAATAACTTCTCCATGGATACAAGCAGGTGATAAACCCTTCCTCCAAAAGGTTACACAGTGCACCTTTAAAGTTTGATTGTGTCTTTTTTTTCCTTCATATTTACTGCATAGAGTGAGACTTGTTTACATGTACACTAAAATATGTACACGTAATGTCCATTTAACTTTTATGAATGTTTTACCAATAATTGATACTCAGCAGTTGCAACTACGACTGCAAGATAGAATCAAAATCATTATTATCACAATTTAAATGGACAGAATTAGCAAATCGCAAAGGCTGCAGTTTTGAAGTACCACAAACAACAAAATATTCTGTCTTACTCTGCGTAAAAAAAACAAAAAACTGCAAGCCCTGTAGTTTCAAGCTGTACAATCTGCTCTGAAATGTGATTCTTGTATGAGTTTGTTAGTTCATATTTCAGTCTTTTTGTCAATTCTTTCGGATGCTGCAGAGAGCCCTATCATTAAAACATGAATCACAAATATAATCTCTATTGGAATGTTTGTCAGAAGAATCACACTTAGATAGTTTTCCCAGTAAAAATTGGCAACAGTGCTGAATATATTAAGACTATACAGTGAGCCAATGTATTGAAAGTCCTATATTAAACAAAATGGACTCTTGTGCGCTTTAAGTCATTATAATGTTATTACCTACTGAAAAACATACCTGGAGTTGCATTTTGTTTCATTCACACAGGCTTGAGTAATCCAAAAGTTAAAAAAAAAAGTAATCCAAAGCTCAAAATGCTCTGTTCTACCTTATGATGTCATGAAGTTATTGTTTTTGACGTAACTGCTACCTTTTACTTTTTGTTCAGTAGAGATGGGTAATTCCAGGTCTGAAATGATTCAAATGATCCTAGTAAAGGTGTATAGAGTTTAAAAACACAGTGGAGCGGACAGTGTTTTATGGTTAAGAGAAAAACTCATCCTAAATATGCAGGTATAATTTGTGTGTTAAACAAAACACAACTCCAGGTATGTTTGTGATGAGGCAACAGCTTTATAACAGATCGGAAAATAATAATATGGGCCCTTTAATCTATCTGTAATATAAGATACAGAACATTATGTAAATATGCGTGCATTTTACTCAATTATTGTCGCTTTATAGTTTCCGGAAAATGACCTTACAAAGCACAGGTGTTGCAGATCAGATTAGTTTTGCTTTGTCCGACTATAAACTCACTAGCGTCTGATTATGAGACAGCTGTTAGCTCTGAACAAGATAACAGTATTAAAAAACCTTGGACAGATTGATTTTGTGTGCAGTAGTGTTTGCATTTTGCTGATGTAAGCTCATTTGCTGAAGACTTACATGAGCATATTGTTCAAGGTGCATTGTGTAACTTTTTGGTTGGATTTCATCATCGTCATGGAAACAAGGAACTACTTGCTACCAGGCCAAGTTACAGGTCATATCTGTGGAGATATTACTCTGTTTACTGTATGAATTCATATTGTATTTAATTGTATTAAATGTAAGATTTAAGTTAAATGTCATATTATGGAACATTCAAGGTAAAGCAATATCATCTCCATGGAGACAAGCAAGTGGCAAACTCTTCACCACAGTTACACAGTGTAATAAAATATTGTATACAATTTAGTTTTCCAGATATCAACATTTAAAAATTGATTTCAATTCAAAGGAATATACTCGATACTCAATATCAATTCTAGTACCATGATCATGATTAAAAAACAAACAAACAAAAAAAACAACACTCTTTATTTAGACAATAGAATGTGATTCTCAACATTAAATTGTACTTCTTTATATATTACCATGTTGTCTTATATCTGTGTAATCCTTCAGTCATTCAGGTTGTGGCCTATGAGCGTATACTAGTCTATATGCTCTTATACTTGTTCTGATACAGCTCAAAATCATTTTAAAGCAGGGGTCTCCAACCTTTTTCCTCTGGTGAGCCACCTTTACAAAACAGCTACTAATGTTAGCGATTGCAAGAAATTGAGAAAGTAGAAGAGCCATGGCAAGCCTACAGTGTTTCCCACAGAGGAGATACTGTACCAGGGGCGAGAGTGAGGTTTTGTGAGGGTTCACGTGGTTTGGGGACAATTGTTGTCAAGGTAGCCACCCCAGCTATAAAGCACCGCAGGAAACACTGCCTTTATCCATTTATTAGTGCACAAGTTAGGAATCAAAATTATACATTTACAATGGTAAATAATCAGATTTTAGTTATTACTGTAAATTCCAGATTATAAGACGCTACTTTTTGCTCACACTTTGAACCTTGCAGCTAATAAAACGATGCGGCTAATATATGGACAGATTCTTTGTTTGGCACACTGTCCATTCATATATACAGTCTGTGGTTTGGCAACACAGCGAATATGCGCAGCCTAAGTGCAGAAAACACCGCTGTCTGTGCAGGTAACACATGGATCTAGGGTTAACATGAGGTTGCTACACTAGCTAGGGATATTGTCAGTGCACTCAAACAGTTTATCGCCATGTGATAAAATAAGTTAATAAATATAATAAGTTAATAAATGGTGAGAAGAACCGTCTCAGACTTCAGTAGCTGGACATCCACTCATACCTGATTGATAGAAGTAGCCCCGCCCCAGGGAGAGCCTGGAATTTGCTGAAATCCTCCAAGACACTGATATGAAGACAAGACTGGACACTCTTGCAGGAGTCATGCAACGTAGAGCGTGGGGAGAGATGGGAGAATGTGCCAAGGAAAGTGCTCATCTGATTGTGTTTTGAACAGTTATTTTGCGCTTCATACACAAACCCTCCTCATGGAAAACACACAAAGAAATGCAGATGATGCAGCTTTTAAGTTAACAGCAATTGATGTGGCTGTCGAAGGAAATCGAGCTGCTCCACGTGAGCTTGGCACCACTGAGTCGATGGTGAGATTTTGGCAATGGCAGTGTGACAAACTGACTCAATGCAGAAAGACAACAAAAGCTTTCAGAGGCGATAAAAGCAGACAGCCTGAATTTGAAAACATTATATTCAGGTGCGGCTTTTATATACGATGTACAACTTAAAAATTTTGTTAAAATTTAGTTGATGAGGCTTATATTCAGGTGCGCTCAATAGTCCGGAAAATACGGTAAACACAATACATATAATTCAGAAATCCCATGGAGAGCTACTGGTAGGAGATCCCTGTTCTAAAGTTATTGTGAATAGGTTCATGTCTGTCTCATGAGTGTGACTTTTTTAGTGTCAACACCTGTTCAAATGAGTATCTAGTTTTGATAACAGCTTTACAGTCGATTAGTATCTGATTTTTGATTCTTTGGCACCCTTACTGGAAGCTAATTTTAAGAGTACCTACCTAACCTATTATAAAAATTACCTTCAAGTACAATGTCTTTCCTTCTTACCGCTTATGCGTTAATTTCTAAATACTGTTTTTGTTTGTTACTATATGTACTGGAAACGCTGCATCCCACTCTAAACAATATTAGATGAGTGCTTCTAAATAGCCTGAAGGACAGGGTAAATAGTTTTGCTGTTTTTTGTCCTGATTTCAACCTTGGTCCAAAGCGGCTCTGTTGTGTGCCTCCTCCTGCCCTCTGCAACTACTGAAAGAACAAATTGGGTAGAAAATTGAAAGTGAATGAATCAATGGGTTTTATAGTTTTGTGGAAAATGGAAGAGCTACCGTAGCACAGACCGTCTCGAAAGAAAAAAGCAAATAATAAAATATGCACAAGTTACTAAAGTTTTAAAAAGTTTGGAGCCAGTCTTTATTTACATTGCGTGTTTTATGAATGGCCTGACTGTAGGCCTGTCACAGTAGCAAATTTTAAAGTGAGATAAATTGCCAAAGAAAATATAGACAATAAACAATAATATTGAAACTAATTTATGCCGCTGACACATTAATAAAGTAGAAAGAGAAGATTTAAACCATAAAAAGGACTCTAAATCTAAAATATTGTTAGAAATCATGAGCTACAATAAATAAACAGCAAAGTGAAACACTGTAATACTTGGCTTGCATCTGTAATGAGTCATAGGAGTTACTAATTCAACCTTCAATGACTCAAAGGTGCACTAAAACTTTTTGGTTGGGGGTCCATCACCTGTTGGTTTTTATGGATATGTCATTGCTTTGCCCGGAATATTCCACAGTGACATTAAACAGATCCACCTTAAACTTAAAAAAAAGTTAGAGCTGTTTAATGTCATATCTTTTTAAGTTTAAGGTAGAGTTGTTTAATGTCATACTGTGAAACTTTTTTAAGTTTAATGTCATATTGTGGACATTCCACACAGAGCAATAACATCGCTCTGAAGAAAAGCATTTGACAGATCTGCCACCACAAACGTTGCACAATGCACTTATCATATAGTCAAAAAATAACAAAAAAATTCCGAGTAGTGCAAAGAAAATGTACACGGGATAAATATTAACCCCCAAAACTATAGTTCCAGTTTTCGTGTGTTGAAGTCGATGTAGTAATTATCTAGCGGTGTATGTTGGTCACAGCTGTGGACACATGAGTGAAACACCCTCTTCTCTTCTTCTGTTTCTCCAGGTGGACGGGCAATAAGGCTTGACAGAAGATGCGGCGGGGGAGGTGGCTCATCTCGTGGCTGGGGACCGGAATGGTGCTCCTCTCTCTGCTCTGCCACAGCTGGGGCCAGGAGCCAAACGGCGGTAAGAACAGCTCAGGCCAGCAAGATAGACCTCTACCCTAGATTGTAAAGAGAGATCGATATATCGGACAACCAGTATACGGGGTGTGATGTCTGGTCTGGGTCTCTGACTGACACAGATCATATCTATTTAGACTTGGACTTTATTGATCCACAAGGGAAATTATTTGGACGCAGTAGCTCACACATCACAATATAATATAGTAACAAAGAGAAAAAATATAAATGGTGATAATATATACATATATTTCCATCACATTGGGCCAATATTTGGACTTTTTAGTATATCCACTATAAACCTCCCCATAGGTATTATGTTTTGTATTTTGTTTTGGTCGATTTCCAGCCTAAAAAATGCACACAAAGCTTTATTTTAACACTTTAATCCGAACTAGAGCTGCACTAGAGATCCACTAAATGGGAAACACTGCTCTCTTAAAGGCTTGTGGTAAAAAAAAAAGGAGGGTGGGTGAATTTGTAGTAAATTTAAACAAGGAAAATCATCAAAATTGGCCCAAAAATACTGGCAGAGCTTATCGGCCATCCCATACTCTTCATTCTAAACAATCGGTATTGGTATTGGCCATAAAAGAATTGTCAGTCTCTAGTAGATTGTATATTGAAGTGGACGTGGCTAACCTGCCAGCCTCCCCGTTTCAAATAGGAAGTGAACATGGGCGCAAATTGGCTCCATCGAGGCTCCAATTCCTTTTCAATTGAAAAGTCGTGACTCCACTCTCTGTAACTGCTGCTGTTAGGCTTTTCATTCTGGGCTTAAAATGTTCACTTTAACTCCCTCTGTCTGATCCTGTTTTTGCTTTTTTGTTCATAAGTCAAAGTATGAACAATAATATTAGACCAATCAGGTATTTTCTTTTCCTCGAGGTTTGCCCCAGCTAGTGTTAGCAACAGGTTTGATTGACAGCTATCGTGCCTTGTTGCTAAGTGGTGCCCCCTTGTAAAACCAGTGGTGCGGGTGAGAAGGGTGTGGGTATCTTCAACCACCTTGTTTCTAATAGGATCTTTGGTTGCCGTGTACAACTCGGAATTTCAAATATGGAACTCAACTCCAAATTGGCCGATATATACAGTGTCTATGTCCTCTACTACAAGTTCTTTTAGGTGGATAATGTTTAGGGTTAGATGTTTGACCTACATGTTTTGATAAGATGTAATGTATTTTAAAGGGAGAGTCAGGAATTTTGGACCTAATTTCCTAGTGAGCCAGAGTGTTGGAGACATGTGGAGACACTTTTAAAAAAAATATTCCATCCAGTCCTAGTATTTACAGAGGTTGCTTGTGCTAGGCTAGTGCATGTCAGTGGCCATAGTCTACCACAAAAAAAAAAAAAAAACAGTCTTATCCACTCCACAAAACACCCAATGCAAATCTATTATTACGCCAGACTATTGATGTAAATGTCTGTGTTGATAGAATAACGTTTGAAATAAAACTAACCTTGCATCGCATAAATCGTTGCATGTTGAAGGACTATTTTCTCAGCAGCAGCGGAATTTTACTTTGCCGGTAAGATAGGTGCTAGGCGATATCAGTCCGCTGTTGCCAAGCTTTCTATCAGGAAGTACAACTCGCTGCTGATGCTCAGTTATAAATCCTTCAAATGCAAGGTTGGTTTTACTTCTAAAATTATTCTATCAATGCAGACATTTACATCGACAGTCTGGCTTTATAATTGTTTTGCCTCGGCTGTTCAGGTGGAGTGAGTAAGACTGTTTTTAGTAGCAGGCTAATTATGGCCATTGACATGCACTAGCCTAGCACCAGCGACCTCTGCAAATACAAGGACTGGATGGAATATTTAAAAAAGTGTCTCCACACGTCTCCAACACTCTGGCTCACTAGGAAATGAGGTCCTATGTCTTAAATTCCGGACTGTCCCTCTAATTTATGTTCCTTTTTCATTAGTGCATACGTTTGAGAATGTAACTTTTCTGGTTCAGGGTCTGCTTTTGTTACCTTCTTGTTTTCATGGAGATGCCATTATTGTGCCTGGAATGCTCCACTGTGTTCCATTAAATGTGTATCTGCAAAGAGACAAGCAGCTTACCCCACAAGGTCAGGTTACAGGTCAGATCTGTTGTGAAGGAAGAATGCTCACAATCAGAATGCAATGTTAAAATCACTTGCAATACAATAAATTCTAATAGAGTTTAATGCCTTGCTGTGGAGTCTTCCTGGCAAAGCAATAACCTTTGATGAAGATGAGCAGGTGATGGACTCCTTACCAGATACTGTATCTTTAAGTACAGTCATTTGCTGCCTACACATTTTCATAGCTATTAAGAGTCTTGCACATAGGAGTGTGTGCGCCGCATTTACTAAGCAGCATTTTGGCTTGTGTTATGCAATATTTACTTTAAAAGCGGTTTTCTCAAAAAGAGATTCTCACATTGCCTGAAGCAAATATCTCCATTTAACTATTTTCAGATTTTCACTAAGAAATGCATTAATATTTGATTCTTAGGTCAAGTGTGCGTTTTCCAGTCAACACTATGAACTATTTTTAAATCTGCTGTCATCTCATAACTGAAAAATAATATCCCCTAACTCCTTTTTCTATAACATTAAAAACAGATTTTAACGTAGGGTTCAAAAGGTCAAAAAACAAAACAACCATAACAGTTTTGCTTAAAGTTTTCTCCGCAGAGATGATTTATATTATTAGATATTCAATAAGTTTCCACAAATTTGCATAGTTCAAAGTAGATTTTATAAAGGTTCAGCAAATTTAGCTTCCTCGCAATATTTACTATGTTTTCTGTATATTTGACAGCTAATGTGGGACTATGCTGCCGTTCAAATGATATTCAGTGCTAAAAGAATGTGCAGTTATGATTGACAGCGCTTTATAGATAGTTGAAGGTGAGTAGAATACAAAGCTGGTTATCTTTTGTTTTGTTTTCAGCAGTTGTGTGATTTGAAGAAGAAATATTTGAAGGTTAAAGGAACAGTCTTTAGGATTTTTAGCTGGAATTCCGTAAACATAACTGTGCCCCCATTTACCACTTAGACCTAAATTAAATATAGCTTTTACTGTTAATATTTGAAAGGCTGATTTATTCTTAATCACGAAAAAATATTGGACATAATGGTCATGCTGTTTGTTATTATTTGTCCAGTTGGTTTGAACACAAAAGGACTCTCTCTGACCTGAATCCCTACTATCTAAACCCCAGCATCTGCAGCATCATTAATCTGCTGGAGTATGTGCTGTCCATATACCGAGAAAGAGATAAACGTGTATGCCTGTGTGCAGGTTAAGGCACTGGCAACCCATGTTCAGTTGTGATTGCAGTACTGTATAAGAGCAAAGGCTACACACAGTTCCTTAAAGGGATAGACTGTGATTGATGTCTTAATCCGAGCCCTGGCAGTGTGCATAGATAAGTGGTCCGTTGTACTGTAGAGTGACTGGCAGCCTGTCAGCCACATCACAGTGTCATGGAGGAGGAGGAGGCAACGTTGTGCTCCAATGGATTTCAGGCCTGTGGGGCTGGGCCGTGTGCTGGAGGCCGGGGCTGTGGTTTTGAAGTTCTATAAGGTTGTACAGATCATTATCTATAGAGTAAGGAGACAAAAGAAAAGAAAGAATAAAACAAAAGACAAAAAAAAAAAGGGGGGGGTGTTATTCAGCACCTCAATCAGATACACTCACACACTTTGTTTATAATATCTGTAATAGGTAAGGTTGTAGTGAAATTAAGAAATTTTTGAAAAACAGGAGATAAGGTGAGTGCTTCAAAGGGTCTCTCGTGAGTCTTGTGAGGCCATTCAGCATGGAGGAACTGAGATATATTTAACTTCTTGGGTTCTTTTTAAAGACAATGCAGTAAAGTGTGTTTACCTTGTTGACATGTTTCGGCTGCTAGCTGCAAGCCATCTTCAGAACTGTCACCGGTGTTGGTGGTGACGTGTCGTATATCACCTGTTGTTACTTCCTGTAGGCGTGGTCAGCCTGATGGACCTGGCAGGTCGCTCAGACTGACCACGCCTCCCGTCGCCCGGTGTTCTCTGGAGGAGGGTGTCCCAGGTGTGTGAAAGGAGGAACGCGCCGTCGTCCCTGGTTAATGCTGTCCGTGCCTCGTTTCCTGATTTCAATGGCCTCCTTGATCCAGCGTTTGAACTTGTTGTCGGGAGGCGTGGTCAGTCTGAGCGACCTGCCAGGTCCATCAGGCTGACCACGCCTACAGGAAGTAACAACAGCTGATATACGACACGTCACCACCAACACCGGTGACAGTTCTGAAGATGACTTGCAGCGAGCAGCCGAAACATGTCAACAAGGTAAACACACTTTACTGCATTGTCTTTAAAAAGAACCCAAGAAGTTAAAGTATATAAGAAGACAAAATGAACATCTTTTGCTTAACTGAGATATAGCTTAACACATATCAACATTGACATGTGAGTGGTAGTGGAGCGATGATTCATGTGTGTACAAAAATGAAGTCCTTTATTTAGTCCTTTATGAAGAATGTCTAAAGAAATTATTGGTCGACTAAAGACATGTCCTGTCGATTTATGATTTAACTTAAAAGGGGACGTGGCAAAAGCTTTAAAAACTATTCTGTATCTCTACCCACACTGCATTCAGAGGACTACATCTACACTGGAGATCATGCAAAAATAACTGTAAAAAGTATAAGCAGTAATGTATTTATGAAGACAGTTTAAACTTGTGAATCATGAGTTTAATCTGACTTTAAAATAAATACAGAATTTCCATCTAAAATAGTCACTTCTCCTTTCTGCAGCTGTCCAATTTAAATCCTTAAAAATAAAATTATTAGTTGACTAATGCAAATGTTGGTTGATTAGGACACCATCGCCTAAAGCCCTACAGCCTACAGCAGTAGTAGTAGAGCAGAACAGCTTTAGGAAACTGTCTGATTACATGTTTTCTGACAAAGTTGTAATTAGATTTGAAATTTGGATTCAGTTCACAGTGTACAATTTAAACAAGTCCTGGAGCATTAACAACTGAGAGAAGATTGAAACATGAACTGCTAAACAATACTAGTATTAAAGCCTTCAAAATGGTTGGAGTGATTTGATAATTGTGCCCATTCACATTGAAATTTCAATTTGGTTACAATTTTTACTTGCAGTTCTCATCTGAAGATATGAACCAAGAATAATTTTGCACTTTTGTGTGACATTAACACTAAAATAGACTTTTTAAAGGGGAAATATTACACAAAATTGGCTTGTATTATAACTGCTGTCTGTCATTTTCAGTTTACACCTGGTTAGATCTAGAGTTTGAGCAATGCTGTATTGCTTGACTGCTCAGAAATGTTCTGTTTTGCACCTATCCCCTATATCCTCAGTAAAAGTTTTCACTGCTTGCTGTAGTGAAATTACAGCATGATGAGGTGGGGCTTGTCAGCTCTTCACTTTTAAAAAGGAAGGCAATGCTCCCATTTCAATTACCAAGTCATTATAGATCAGTTTTGCAATTTACAATGAACAAAATGTTAAATTATGATTTACATATGTTATACTTATTATGAAGCACAAGAAAAACCACCAGACAAATTAAAGTACAACCACATTTCAAATAGAGCTGCGACCTTTGGCAGTACCTGGAGCGCTAAATGGGATGGTGAGGGGAGAAGAGGGTTAGGGTCTGGAGGAAAGAGAAGTGTGATTGGTCTAATAACTTTGCCCCTGCAGCCAGAGATTTGTACTCAGGGCAGTGTTGCGTGATGTCACCAACTACTCGGAATTGCCGTGGACATCGACAGCAGCAAACACAAGATGTCTAATTGAAAATGTACCTAGTTTGCACAAAAAGTGCCCCAAATCCTATGAACACTAAACAATGCAACTGAAACAGCATACACACATAGCGACTTCTCCAGTACTGCAATGAACATAACTTCTTTGTGTTATGGGACATTCAAAGCTTTACTGTGAGACATTTCAGGATCATCTTGGCTCGCCCTCTCTGCCACCATGTTTTCTTCTCCAAACCTGTACAGAGGAGACACTTTTGGCCCAGGGCGCTGCCAGACGATTTGCTGTCCTTCAAACTGAAATGAAAAACTGAAGCCAAAATCGGTTGTGAAAGCTGCATTGATTTTACCAGTCCATTTAACATCCTGTATAGTATATAACAAATAGATGGTCATTTAGCTGGCAATATGCAGTAGGGGTTGTATACTGTATTATTTGTACTGACCGCATAATTCTGATATCAGTGGCTTTGGAGTCTATTATGTTTAAGGGAGCTGTATCTGATTTTTACTGTCTTAAAATTTGGTTTGCAGTGGTCCAGAGTTATTTTTCACTTACTTTATGCTTTCTGATCATCCTAATTATTCACCATAAAGAGTTTGGGTTGAGACCCTGCGGAGTTTTGGAGTGGCAGTAAAGCTAAAGATATCTAGATATTAATGCTGCGTTCTATTGTGCTCGGAACTCGGGGCCGTTCCACTGCAGTTTCTCGAGGTGGAACTCTGGGAGAACCGACCTCCACCTCGAGAAACTGCAGTGGAACGGCCAATCAAATCGGGATTCCGAAACACAAACTCGAGCTAGTTCGGGAGAGATCGAGTTGGATGGATTTCTGAACATGTAATATTCAAACTGCCATAATTCAGTCACCGGCAACTAACATTAGCTAACAGACTCTATTTATTAGCAGGAGCTAGCGATACCTGACGTTAACTACTTAAGCTAACAAAATAAACATTAAACTTTTTAAAATAAAAATGTAAGAACTTTAATAAAAAGTTCTTAAAGTTTTTTATTTTCTCGACTGTTGCAATGGAACGCATTAACAACGGATGTTGAGAGAACTGACTGGATTTATCGACTACTGACATTCAATAGATTGCAGCATAACAACTGGCTTGCCAATGTGCACTTCCTGATCCAAAGGTGCAGATTAGCAGTCTACTCCAGGGCAGCTGTGGCTATAGAAGTACAGTATCTTACCATCACTATTGATACTTTGCAGCTCACGTCATTGATATTCCCTGGGGGTGTAACATAGACCGTTTATATGAGTGGACATAGCTAACACGCTAGTCGCCGCGTGCCAAATACGCAGTTCGCCAGGAGGCACTTCCGGCTCCGTCTGACCCTGGCTCCAATCGACTTACATTGGGATCTTGTTGCCCCTCTCTCTGTAACTGCTGCAGTGAGCCTCGTCATTTTGGTCTTCAAATATTCGTATTAACCCGCTCTACATCATCCTGAATTCTTGAAAAAAAAAAAAAAAAATCCTATTCATTCTGTTCAATCCTATTCTCCAGATTCTCTCCTGTAACCGTTAGCATCACAAGCCTCATCTGACTGGCACTGAACGCTATGGGTGACTTCACACTCATTTAGTCCACTTCTTTATACAGTCTGTGGGGCGTAACTCTAGGCACTGCTCTATCTGAAGCTCTGTTTGTTGACTTTAGTTAGAGCTTTAATTTAACACAATTTGACTGTATAAAATACCAGCTTATTTGGAATTACAACATATGACCTGATTTGTGCTGTTAAAAAAGTCCCTCTCAAATAACATTACAGTCACAATCTAGCTACCATTAACAGTTTTTCAGTTAGTTACTCTCACCTTTTTGTTGAAAATCAAACTGCTAAACGGGACCGTGAACCTCGTATTGATTAGACTTCTGAAAATGTGCTGTTTAAAACCATTTTGTATTTTTCTTGAGTTTTTCAGATGATCTTAAAACTGTGTCTCCATGGTAACTGACAAACATTACACCAATACACATACATGTAAAACACCTCCAGCATAATGCCACTGCAAAACTATCAGTATGCAACGAATAATGTATTGTAAAGTACTTTATAAAGTAGTATCGTGAAATGCAATGTTACAGTTTTATTCAGATTACAATCTTTTGGCTGCTCCTTTCTTATTGCATTGGTAATTTATTTATTTTAGGACACATGCCATCCACCCTGTAACTGAATTAGACAGATTTCAGGTTGTTTTGCCCAAGGACACAACAGCAATATGCACTTCCGGGATTTTGAAAGACCAAATCTTCTTATTGCTGGTGAAATACTCGCCCCACTATGTTATAATATTATCGTTGTTATTGTAAATTGAATTGAAAAGCACAATCAGAAGCTGCATGGTTTCATTAATATTCTCTGTGTGAATTCAAAACAAGAACAGGAAGTATTCATTCGTTTTGTGCCTTCCAATGGAGCTATAAATGTGGCTATTGTTATATTTCAAAGAAAGAGAAAAAGAAAGCTTAGTTGAATCTATACACAGTTTAAATCCTTACACTAGAAACAAAAATAATATAATAATATAATAATAATAATAATAATAAGTATTTTCTTCCAAATATTGATTGTTGATTCTGAGTGGATTTGCAATTTGTTTTCAAACCTAAATTCAGTTCCCAGAGCACTCTTTAAAAATGTCAAGGAGCTCTGACACTTGACCGAAAGCTAAAATAGAAGATTTGATTTCCGCTCAGACCAAATTTTGTTGTTTCCAGAGTTCACCCACCTTGGCTATATTAAATTGGTGTGGATGTTATTATTATAGGAAGGTTACATATTAGAGGTCCCATATTTCACTATTTTCTGGTCTGTTATAATGTTGTTTCCTCACCAAAACATACCTGGAGTTGTGTTTTGCTTCATTCACAAAAAACACACAAAGCCTGCATATTTAGGCTGTGTTCTTCCCTGAAAAATGTGGTAATGCAGGTGTTTTTAAACTCCACGCACCTTCTCTAATTAATATTATTTCAGGGCCTGTTTACACGAGAACACTTGCAGGTTAAAAACGACAACATATTTGATCAGAAGTGCCTTTCGTTTAGACGGTGACGGCGTTTTTGGGGCTTAAAAACGCAAAAATCTGAAACCACCCTCCAGAGTGGAAAAGTTTAATACTCTGCACTGTAGCGTTTCCGTCTGCACTGCCCAAGACGCAAAACTCTGGTCCGATCTGCTCACATCGTGTACGCGTTTACTTCACATACATCACCACCTAGCGTCACCACCTAACTGTCTGGCATGCATAACCCATCAAATTCCACACACTTTTACGCTTCACCGTATGCACACAGATTTCCTCCTGAAAACATTTGTCTAAACGCGTAATAAAAAGTGAAGACGCGATGCCACTTTTGCGTTTTCTGTTCAGACTGTCATCATATAAATGTAGCCTCAGTCCTGGAATTATCAATTGAGCAGAGCAGCTTTTGGGATGTAGACAAACTAATAATCAAGGATGACTCAAACATATGTGAATGAAACAAAACACAACTCTAGATATATTTTTGATGAGAAAACTAAATTATAACATGACTTAATACTCACAAGAATCAATTTTCTATACTATGCTGTACCTTTGTATCTTAAGTTCAGGCGTCACCTATCTTTAATGAACCATTGCGAAACAATTTCACTTTAAAGTAAAACTACATCAGAAGTATTTTTATTTTATTTTATTCTTTCATCTGCAGCACTAGTTATTACACCTAATCAGAAGTGGCTGGTCTCTTGCTACTTTTGCAACTCCTTTGTACCTGTCTCTCCATCTGCCCTTACCACCTTCTGGCCACATTAATTTTACATGATTAATCCTTACTCTGTGTCATCCTTTCATGTCCTCTTCTTTCTCCCTTCATCACAACGACTCTTCCTCCTCCCCCATCACAGTGGCTATGACATTACATTACTGTTAGCTTCATTTCAAAAGGACCTAACCAGTGAAGCCTGTAAGTTTATGAACCCTTTCGAATGTTCTTTATTCTCAATATGACCTGAAACAATTATAGTAGCCACCAGAATTTGAATCAGGAAGAGATGCCATACAAGCACATTAAACATATTGAATTATTTATGATGAAAATGATTACTTTGTATGCATTAATGGCTAGCGCCGTTAGGAACAGCGTCAACTTTACGTTTACAGTGTATGATTGGGGCATGCAGTGTAATATTTATTCATTGACTGTGTGGAGAAACAACATGCATTTTTGTCTGGCCTTAAGCGCTTTGATTTGCTGTAGATTGTGATGTAAATGGGCACTTGCACAGACATTTTTCTCCTTATTATTGGATGTTTTCAGTATTTTGAACACGATTTTGTATTAAAGGTGCACTAAGTAACATTTCTGGTGGTCTGTTTGCCACCAGCTCCTTGGAGAGCTTACTGCATCGCCTGGGATTGGTCCACATAATGGCATTAAACTTACACTACTGGTCAAAAGTTTTAGAACATCACATGTTTTCTAGTTTCTTACTGTTAACTGTTGACTAGGGATGTAACGATAACCAAAATATTGTTATATCATGGTATTGTCAAAGTTATCACAATAATACCGTGGATCCTCACAATATATTGAATTATAAGTCTCTTTGCTTAAATTAAGAGTTATGGTGCAACAATAAATAAAAACAGACAGACGGAACTACAGAGACCATGATCCTTTGCTCCATTTCAGTGTAGACTACAAGAAGAAATAACAGTTCTAAGTGCTTTTAAGTCTTGGTTCTTTGGATTAAGTCTTTCAAGGCATTTCAAGAGGAAAAAGTAGCCTTCACAAAATATCGCAATAAATATCGTACCCTGAGATGTATATTGTGAAAATATCGTACAGAGAGATTTGGATATTGTTACATCCGTAACCGTGAGCCTTCCCACTATACCATGAGTTTTCCCACGATATTACAATAAATATCGTATCGTAAGACTTGGATATCCCCTACTGTTGACCAAAATGTATTCTAAACTTTTGATTCATGAAAGTGTCTACCTTTAGCAGATATAATAGCTCAACACACTCTTGACTCGTTCTTTTTACAATAGAAATCAAATATTCTTTCCAAGTTTGTTGCAGAAGTTTCCATAAATGTGTGGCACTTGTAGGTTTCTTGGCTTTCACTCTTCTGTCCAGTTCATCCCAAAACAACTCGATGGGCTTTAAGTCTGGAGACTGTGCTGGACACTCCATTTTTTCAAGTTTACCATCTTATTCTTTTTTCCTGAGGTAGTTTTGGCAGAGCTTGGACTTGGGTTTTGGCATCTTTTTTTTTTTTTTTTTTTTTTTTTTTTAACCTCTGGCTGTTCAGTACTTACCTTTGAACCATTTCAAGCTCTTCATTGTACTTGCATGACTTGAACTGCAATAAATAACTGGAAAAATGAGGGTGTTCTAAAACTTTTGACCGGTAGTGTACATAATATCCCATATTCAATACATGTTATTGCTAAAAACATACCTTGAAATGCATTTTTACTGTGAACGGGGATAACCTCTCCACAGATCGAACCTGTAACTTGCCCTAATGGTGTCTTTGGAGATAGATAAGTGTAATGTCATACTGTGGAAACTTACGGTCATATAACATTTCCATCCCTATGAAGACTAGTGGCTGTCCTCTACTGGAAAAGTAATACCTCTGCTTAGTAGGGGTGTGCAAAAATATCAAAATATTGATGTATCGTATTGTTTAATGTGATGATACAGTATGAATATTGGGGGCTGCTGTATCGATATATCACAGAGAGTATTTTTTGGTATATTTTACTTAATCATTTTGTTACAGCGCTACCGTTTTGTTGCTTGTTCAGAGTAAGGAAAACCGTTAATGCGACGCATTTGACATTTTCACTGTTTTGGTGATTAAATTTAGCGTGTTTCATATGAACTTTGCACAAGAAGTGGTTTAACAAAGACTTTTAGTATCACAGCCATCATTTAGCCTTTATTTTTTATTGAACCGTATCGAATCGTTTTGAAATAATATATCGTATCGAACCGAAAGTGCACTGTATCGAGATATGTATTGTATCATAGCCTGTGCATCGCTGTATGTATCGTATTGGCAACTTCTTAATGATACCCAGCTCTACTGCTTAGTCGGGCCGCTTTGGTACAGGTTTGTAAAAAATGCATAAATTGAACATAATAAAAAGGAATAAATTTTTACTTTTCTTAAATTTAATAATAAAAGGAAGTTACTTTTATTGCTATTATTAATTTATTTTTATTTTTTTTATAGTATTGACACACCGTACACATTTTAATTAAATTCCAAACATCATAATAATCAATTTGACTTGAGTGGCTGAAAGTTTTCCCAGCATTAACCATAATCTTCCCACATACATTTGACCAGTTGGCGAACATAGTCCAAACAAATTTTTATTTATATTTATTTATGTATGTATTTATTTATTTATTTATTTTTATCTCCACACAGCACAGATTTTAATCCAATTACAAATCTCATCATAATCAGAGTGACTATAGAGAGGCCAAAAGTTTCCCCAGCATTAGCCCTAATCCCCCCACATACATTTGACCAGTTGGCTCGCGTTAACGTTAAGCCCTGATTGTAACCTACTTGGACCTGGGTTGTGTGACTAATTCCTTGTGATTAACTACACCATTGATTTGGCTCTAACAATCCCACATAGTGTCTGTGAGTGCCCGCCCCCCCCCTGCTGTCGGGGCCCTGATTTATTCCAGTGCAGATGATATCAGCAGGCATTTATCCACACCACCATTACTCCGGCGCTGAGGAGAGGGAGAGCCCACTTTAATAGTCTATTACTTTTATGTTAGCTTCAACTTGCTAACAACGTAGCTGTTATGATGCACTCGCTGCGATTCATTTGGATTTATCACGCATGTTTTTCACCAGTCGGTCTCACCTCACAATAAAAGCTGTTGTTCTGCTTCTAGACACGGTAATGGGCCATGAGTCATTAGTCTTTAATTTGGTTTATAATTTTAATTAGGACATTTGCATAATAATGAGGGGTGGTAGGGGTGCTGTTGTTTAGTGTAGTATTTGGCCTTTAACCAGAAGGTTGTAGGATCAAATATCTTAAAGGGGCACTATGTCATTTCTAAGGTGGAGGGTCCGCTACTTGCTTGTCTGGAATGTTCCACAGTAGGTTATTGTCTGTCTTGCATTTTATTCAATTACATTTGTTATATAGCTCAAAAATACCTTGAAAAAGATGAATTATTAAGATGTGCATGCTTGCTTGCTTTGTAGATCTGACCATTATTTACAGTGGTCCCTTGTTTATTGCGGCGGTTACGTTCCAAAAATAACTCATGATAGGCGAAATCCATGAAGTAGTCAGCTATTTTTTACTACTACTGTATATGTTTTAAGGCTGTAAACCCCCTCACCACACACTTTTTGCACTTTTCTCAGACAGGACAGTTACAACCCTTTTTGCGTCTTTCTTTAAAGCTGCTGTCATTCTTATGTTATTTTCCTCCTTCTTTATGTAAAAAAAACGAAAATGTATTGATTCCATAATGGAGCCCTTCCTTCAGCTTTTACCTTCCTTCAGCATGTCCGGACGTCCAACTTTTTGTGCGATGGTTTGCATCTTCCTCTGCCTTTTGGGTGTGACCGCAGGAGCCTTTGTCGGTGCAGAACGTTTCCTCGACATTGTGGGTTTTGTCGAGGAGAAAACTTGCAAACATACAACACTTCAGAATCACACTGCTTATGATTGAACATTTATTTAAATTTGGCAGCTTAACGCATTCTGTACTGTACACGAGACACGGCACGGAGGTGATTGATTAACAGTGGTCTACAGTCCCCAATCAGGACGCAGGGGGAGGAACGCAATGCGCAAAATTGCACCAAAAAAAATCCGCGAAACAATGAGGCTGCGAAAGGCGAACCGCGTTATAGTAAGGGACAACTGTGCATACTGTGGAATACTCAAGGCAAAACAGTAATATCTCCATGAAGACAAGCAGGTAGCGGACCCCCTCCAGAATAGTTACAGTTTCACAGTGCACCTTTAACATTACATTAGACTTTATAACAAATAGTGAGGAAATTATTATTATCTCCATTTTCACATTTATGAAGGAACAATAAAGGTTTTGCATTGTAAAATACAGGGCAGTATGACTGTAGTTGCTAATTTGATTAATCATGAATCATTTGATGGCGCCTAAATTGGCTAAAAATATTGGGATTATAAGGATTTATATGTACAGCAGACAGAAGAAGAGTGATGTAGCTAGTTAAAGGTTATGGTACTTTATTGTCCCCATAGGGAAAATTGTTCTCTCTATTTGAACCATCTCTTGAAGCCACTGGGGCCACCTGTCAGGAGGAGTGAGTAGAGCAGCAAGGTTAATAACAATGGAATCGAAATCGCAATTTGAAAGGACACAAATAGCAAGTGCTGAAATTTTTTGTAGTACCATAATTTCTGCCTCAAACAACAAAATATCCTGTCTTATTCGGCATAAAACTGCTAACCCTCTAGTTCAGTTTGTGCAATTATGTTCTGAAATGTGATTCATGGTCAGTTCATATTTCTTTTTGTCAATTCTGATGGCTGTGTTTTAAAATGTGAACTTGTACCAGAATTCTATTATAAAACATAATTTGCAATGGTCAGAAAAAACAGTAATTAAATATTTTTCCCAAATTGTTCAATCCTAATAGTGGGTGCTGAAGTGCCTTGTCCGAGGACTCATCTCCAGATCTTGAGCCAGTCTTAATCAAATCTAACTTAGCTGGAGAATTTCATTTTTTTTTTGTTAATAACAGAAAACCCACCCACACACAGGAGAAGTACCATAATTTCTGCCTCAAACAACAAAATATCCGGTCTTTTTCTATATTAAACCTCTAACCCTCTAGTTCAGTTTGTGCAGTTATGTTCTGAAATGTGATTCATGGTCATTTCATATTTCTTTTTGTCAGTTCTCATGGGTGTGTTTTAAAATGTGAGCTTGTACCAGAATTCTATTGTAATACATAAATTGCAATGCTCAGAAAACTCATAACTGAATATTTTTCCCAAATCGTTTAATAGTGGGTGCTGCAGTGCCGTGCCCGGGGACCCATGTCCAGATCTTGAGCTTGTCTCGATCAGGTCCAACTTAGGCCCCATCGAGTCATTTTCATTGTGGATGCAGTTTTCGTCCACACTAATCCAATGGAAACCAGCTCCAGAACAATCTGGTGTGGCCAGCTCCCACGAATTCATCTGAGTATGGATATGATGCCTGAAAAGCTGATACGCTGACATAGGAGCTCTAGTTGCGTCCCTATTGTACCACGTCACTGTGACTTGTGCCTTCCTGATTCGCTGGATTCGTGACATCGGTCATGTGACGCTATTGCTCAGAACAGTTTAAACAAACCATAGACAAATGGGAAACAGCGTAGCTAGAACTACTTGCACAGAACAGACTCACCATTAGCAGAACATCCCTCTGTTACAGAAAGAACAGATATATTCCACTGAGTCGTGTCCTTTTTAAATCTGTCAGAAGCTGACCGCATCAGCACACAAGGAGCGAGCTGTTTCGAGGCTTCATTTATGCAAATTAGCCATGTGGTTTTAAGTTTCGTTTCTGTAAATAGTAAACAAATATGTGCAAAGCTGTGTGGATAGAGAAGGCTTGCAGACAAAGAAACGACGTGTCTAGATGCAAATCATTTCCGATACGGTGATTCGTTTCAATGTAAATGTAACCTTAGCTGGAGAATTTGATTTACTGTACATATTTTTTTTAAATAACAGAACACCCACTCAAACATACAAACTCTGAACAGAAAGCCTGGGAATCAAACCCGGAACCATCTTGCTGTAAGGTGAGAGTGTTAGCTTCTGTGCCACCATACCACTGGAGTTGGAGTTTTGGCAGTGACTGGTCTACTTATTTTGCTTTTGTAACAGAAATACACAATTTATTCGTACATGTATATGCATAGTTTTATCATGTCAGCTGCAGATACTTTGGATTCTCCCATCTTTAATTACAGCACAGTATATATCTGTAGTCAACCAAGAATGAACTTGGCAAATTTTGATAGCGTTAAATCTTAAAAGAGCTACTAATGACACCCAAAGCAACAAATAGCTCCGCCAAATACATAAAAGTTACACAAATCTTTCATTTCCTGTAATCCCATCTGTTTACATCTTCTAGCTTCCTTGTACGCCTCTGTTATATTGAGCAGTCAAACAAATGGCAATAAAAACTTTAATCCGGCGCTCCACTGCACAGATGCACTCAATCCCTTCCTCTGTAAATCCAGTGGGCGTTTCACATCACATCTGCGGTTATCAGTTATCATGGGCCTGTATTGTGAGGTATGGATTACTCTGCTTTAACCACTGTACTTGGACATGTGACTTCACCCTGACCTTTTCCACATACTCACAGTTGCCAGATTTTCAGCAACAAGCGTCCAAGATCTGAAAAATAAAGCCTTTTTTTAAAACATATTTTACGTTTTGATTGACGGTCCATCACCTGCTTGTTTCTATGGATATGTTAGTGCTTTGCTTCAAATGTTCCACAGTTTGACATTAAACAGCTCTACCTTACATTTATTAAATTACAGGTGGTTTTATTGTTCAAAAGTACTTAGAAAAACAAACATTCTGACTGTGAGCGGGGTCGCCTCTCCACAGATTTGACATGGAGCTTGATCGAGTTTGGTCATTTCCACGAAGTAAAGTATATGATGAGCCCTCCACCAGAAAAGTTACACAATGCACTACGGATGGGCATTCAATAAAATTTTCTTAATCGGTCGTTGGTAGAAATACTGAGCGATTTTCAATTAGTCATTAACATCTTAATATTAAAATGATTATAATTATTATTACTATTACTAATGTGCATAAATAAACTTAACTTTACAACCATAACCACTATAGAGCCACGTAAGTCTGTTTGAGATTATAATGTGTTTAATGCAGCTTTGTCAAATTTGTTTATGTTTTACAGAAGCGAATTTTAAAACCACATGGCTCATTTACATAAACTATAAGTGCTGATAAAAACAGCTCACTCCTTGTGTGCTGATGTGGTTAGCTTCTGTCGGACTAACGGACATGACTCAGTGGAATATGTGTGTTCTCTCTGTGACAGAGGGATGTTGATGATGATGATGATGGTGAGTCTGTTCTGTGTGTATGTCACGTTGGCGGTGGTTCATGTTTTCTTAGATCAGATGTGTGCAGGTTTAGCACAGCTCTTTATTTCACTCACTTTATTGTTTGGTCACTTTATTTATTTTGGCTACTGCTGTGATGAAAAGACCGAAAAGGGTTTGTCTGTCGGATGCACGCACACTCAACTTTATGGTGGGATACTACGTCTACGTGCGCCATGACAAAACCGGGATGCTCAAAAAGCTCGATCATACCCGAGATACTGATGTGCATGTAAATGTACTTATTGAGTGCTACAGTGATCTCTAAGGAGGTGCCAGAGCCAAAACGTGGGACTGTGAGGTCGCAACTCCAGTGTTTGAGCTGTCAGACATAACCTCGTCTCCTTACACTACTGCTACGCACAACAACCTATTCGGTTTGTTGGTTAAAAATGTACATGATCGACGAAATTCTTAATGATCAATTATCGATTAGTCGACAATCATGCCCATCAGTACAATGCACCTTTTAAAACATCAACAGCTTGTTTTTCAGTCATTTCCATATAGGTTGTATATAATCATTACTGACTATTAACTTGAAACCAAACTGGAAAAGGATAAAAATCATCTCTTTCATGACATGTGCCACTCGGGAACCTGCAACTCTTACAATTTTCAAGCGACTGCCCCCAAAAAAGAAGCTAAAGTTGCTATAAAGAAACAGACTTGGCAACTACGCTCACACTGTCTATGACTCTTGTGTCCTCCTGTCTTCATCTGCACATTCACGCCCATGACCCACAATGCTTTGCCTGGTGTGGGGATTGTCTGATTAGGGGGCCAGATGTGCCGTCTGTGTGGGTATGAGAGGAGGGGTGAAGTGGAGGGGGCAGGGAGTGAGTACTAATCTGATACTGTTCTGTAATCAGGCTATGGGAAGAGATATGAAGGAAGAAAGGATTTATCTGTGTACTGGTAATTGGAGGGAGGAGCAGGGGTGATGCCACATGACCAACTTGGTATTATTGTGATATTGCAATATGTAGGGCCTCCATATGTTTGAATACAACAACCAATGATACACAACAAGCTCTTAACAATGAACTTTGACTCTTTGACCCAAGTTATCCTGATCAGCTTTTGCAAATGATCCAGTCTAATCCAACTTTATTTGTGTAGCACATTTTATAAACAAGTGCTTCACGTAGTAATGCAAAACAACTCTAAAAGTCAGCAGAATGATGTTACGGAGAGAAGGATCTAATAAAAACAATAGATCAATCTTTAAAATGGATAAAAAACTGGAAATTATCAATGAAATTCGGATCAATTTCCAGAGATTAATTTTCCATTATTGGACGGACACCAGTAGCGTTATCTGATTCAGTATGTTTTTGGATTGAACAGGAAGGACATCACATTGTTTTGATGATGCTTTCTCATTATTATATCCAGGTACCGTAGTTTTCGTAGTTTAAATACTGTTTTTTTTTTTTTTTTTTTTCAAGTTTTGTGTAATAAAGATCAAACGAACAAAAAAAATCCAACCAATACAAAGCTTGGGGCTCTGTTCCACTGCAATAAGGATGTTGAAGGGTGAATCAAATCTTTTTGTTTGTATTTCAACCGTTTTGTCCAGCGTTTGATGAAGAAATGTCCTTTGAGTCTCAGAAAAAAAGTCAGTTGTTCCATGGAATATATTTCTTCTATAATTTCTAGCCACTGATTCACTGACGGTGGGTTCTTTTAAAGCCAGCTTCTTGTTATTACTTTGTTTGATGCCAATGCCAGGATCTTAAAAAGGTATCAGTCCGCTTTTTCCATCACCTCTCTGTTAATGTAGTTTAATGAGCAAACTAGGTTGGTGACCTTCATTCTTCTTCGCGCGCTTATCTGTACGTACTGTCCCTGAACTCCCTCTGCATTATTCAGTGTGGTCAGTGTGGTTTACTGGACAATTAGGAGTGGACCTGACCTGTATTTTGTGTAGGCCAAAGTTACCCCACAGCATTAAACAGAAGAGATCCGCCTTTACACCTTGGTACATTTAAGAGCTTTTCGGGAGATAAGAAAACAGTATTTGTCAACATTAAGTAATTTAAAGTTCTTGTCTTGTTTACACTGCAAATCTGAAATCAAGCCAAGTTAAAGCTGCACTATGTGACTTGTTTGTTGGGGGTCCGTCACCTGCTTGTTTCTACGGATATGTCATTGCTCTACCTGAAATGTTCCACAGTATGACATTAAACATCTCTACCTTACATTTATTCAAGTACAGGTGTTTTTATAGCTCAAAAATACTTACAAAAATGTGCATTTTGACTGTGAGCAGGGTCACTTCTCCACAGATCTGACCTGTAACTTGGTTTGGTTTGGGCTCCATGAAGACAGAGACAGGGGTGTCAAACTCAAATTCACAGAGGGCCAAAATAAAAACTGGGACTAAGTCAAACTAAATATTGACTGAAAAATGTCAGCATCTGCATGTTTTCTCTTCTGTCATGTTAAAGGTTGTATAGAGATTTTTTAAGGGAAAAGAAATACAGCGACCGTCCTTTTTCAAATGTTGTGCATGCGTGACACCACCTTCCTCCTCCACAGCTCCCTCAGTAGAAACACCTCCTCCCACCTTTTACTCTAGAAATCACGTTTGTCTACATCCACTGCATGTTCAGAAGTGACCTGTCTAGAAATAATTTGCGGCAAACTGGTCGTGGATTCTCATCCGCCATCGCAACAAACTTTGTGCAAACTGCGAGGAAGCGACAGTTTAAAAAATCCTCTAAGAACTGCTGCATAAACCACATAATCCCTGCGCGCCAGTGAGTCAGTTACACTAGAAACGTAGGGACTTTGATTAACAACCTAACAGCCAATAGAAAATAAGGGAACCTTGTTATCTATTGGCTGATGTTTATCTGGCCTCACTACGTCAACAGTTGATAGATTTTCATAATTTTTTTTTTTTGGTCATCACAGTTACACGGCTGCTGCATCTCTGTCATGGTATTTTAAACTTTCATTGACAATTTGAAACAAAAAAAAAATCCTCCATACAACCTTTAACTTAACTTTTTCTTATTAAAATGTTTAATAATAGTTTTGCTTAAACATTGAATCCAGAACAAGCATGATATAAAATAATAACAACATTTTAAATAAAAATGTCCCTATAGCCTGTCTATAGCCGGTGGGCAGCTCTCATACATATTTGATATGATCTCACAGGCCAAATTCTGGCCCCAGGCCCATGTCTGACATGTCTGGTTTATTGCCACACTGTGAAACATTCCAGACAAAACAATATCTCCATGGAGAAAAGCGTTTGACAGACCCTCCACCAGAAAAGTTACACAATGCACCTTTAAGATTATTTGAACTGAGAAAGATGTGAGTTCATTTGACTTGACAAGTAAAATTACACTTAAGATAAGAAAAACAACAACAGCTCTTTGCTCTTAAAATCACACACAAAATCTAATGTTGCTTGAATTAAGCAAAACACTTATTCCATTCCATTCCATTTTACTTGTCAAGTTGAATCTACTCAAATAAGTGCAAAAAAGTTCTAAATTAAAGTCATTTGAACTTACCTATAGATATTGCTTTTTGCTTTGTGTATAACTGAACTCTTTTTGCTCAAGATCTGTAGCTCTTAGTTCTACAAATCTTTTATGTTATTTGCTAATTGTGTCCATTCAATCTGTACGTTTTGATTAGTTTGCGATTGATTTTGCAGAACTGTGATTGTTGTATTCGTGTTGGCAGGTCCATATTTCACTCTTTTTTTTGACACGTTTCAAACCTGAACTTTGCGCAGGATCGTACCAAAACATAATTCGCAAATCTATCGAAATTCTTGTGTGCAAAATCGCCGCTGGATATTTTTCCCAAACCGCTCACCGACCCAGCTCCACCACTGAGCCGCACGTCCGCAGTAGCCTTCACATTCATAAAGCATGGATCCTCCGCGTAGACCTTGTTGGAGACGGTTGGAAGAAAAGGAAAAAAAAAAAAAAAGAGAGAGCGAAAACACGTTGAACTGAAGTGCTAAAGGGATACGGTAATCACATGGGGAGGTCTTTTAATCTGCCAGTGTGCTCTAATCAGGCTATAGGAACCCCTGGGAGGTGGAGAGGGAAGGGGAAGAGGGGGAAGAGGAGGGGTGGAGGGGTCCTCTTGGTAAGGCTGATCTGCTTGCCGTGCTTCCATTTCAGTCCGTGGGCTCGTCCGTGGTCAAGTGCTCTCTGAATTTGTGATTGCAACCTGTGTCCCTCCCGCCTGCGTAGTTAACCCCATCCAGAGAGAGGGATGGACGGGATGGAAGACTGAGCAGGCTGCCTCTCCTGCCGGGGGGTCCGCACGAAAGCAATCGCAACATGCTCTCTCCCTCTCTCTCTCTCTTTCCCTTTCTCTCGCTGTCGTTTTTTTCATCTTCTTCTCTCTGTCAGTCTGTCTCGCTCTTCTCCTTCTCACTTTCTGTCTTTCCCTCTCCCCCTCTTGCCTCGTGTCATTCTCTCTCTCTCTCCTTCCCTTTCTCTCTGTTATTTCCTTTCATCTCCCTCTCTCTGTCTCTCTCTCTCTCCTCCCTTTGTCTTTTCCTCTCCCCCCCTTGCGTTTTGTCACTCTCTCTCTCCTTCCCTTTTATCTCTCTTAATCCCTTTGCTTTCTTTCTTCCTCTCCTCCCACTTTCTTCTCTCTTTTGCTCTCCCACTCTCTTTAACTTTCTCTCTCTGTCATTTCCTTTCATCTCTCTCTCTCTGTCTGTCTGTTTCTCTCTCCTCTCTTTCTGTCTTTTCCTCTGCCCCTCTTGCGTTTTGTCACTCTCTCTCTCCTTCCCTTTTTTCTCTCCCTTAATTCCACTCCTTTCTTTCTCTCTTCCTCTCCTCTCTCATTCTCTTCTCTCTCTTTTGCTCTCCCACTCTCCTTCCCTTTCTCTCTGTCATTTCCTTTCATCTCCCTCTCTCTGTCTCTCTTTCTCCTCCCTCTCTCTTTCTGTCTTTTTCTCTCCCCCTCTTGCCTTTTGTCATTCTCTCCCTCCCACCCTTTTTCTCAATTCCTCTCCTTTCTTCCTCTCTTTTCTCACGTTCTTCTCTTTTACTCTCCCACTCTCCTTCCGTTTCTCTATTCTCCCTGCCTCTTTTCTTTTGTCATTCTCTCTCCCACTCCCCTTCCCTTTCTCTCTGTCTCTCTGTCAATCTATCTCTCTCCTCCCTCTCATTTTCTGTCTCTTCCTCTCCCCCTCTTGCCTTTCGTCATTCTGTCTCTTTTTCCCTTTCTCTCAATTCCTCTAATTTCCTTCCTCTCCTGTCTCACTTTCTTCTCTCTCATTTGCTCTCCCACTTTCCTTTCCTTTCTCTGTCTGTCATTTCCTTTTATCTCCCTCTGTCTCTCTCTCTCTCCTCCCTCTCACTTTCTGTCTTTTCTTCTCCATTTCTTGTCTTTTGCCATTCTCTCTCTCTCCTTCCCTTTCTCTCAATTCCTCTCCTTTCTTCTTTTCCTCTCTCACGTTTTTCTCTCTCTGCTCTCCCACCCTCCTTCTCTCTCTCTCTCTCTCTGTGTCTGTGTCTCTCTCCTCCCTCTCACTTTCTGTCTTTTCCTCCTCCCCTCTTTGTCATTCTTTCTCCTTCCCTTTCTCTCTCCTAATTCCTCTCCTTTCTTCCTGCCTTCCTCTCCTCTCGCACTTTCTTCTCTCTCTTTTGCTCTCCCACTCTCCTTCCCTTTCTCTCTCTGTCATTTCCTTTCATCTCCTTCTCTCTGTCTGTCTGTGTCTGTTTCTCTCTCCTCCCTTTCTGTCTCCCCCCTTGCATTTTGTCACTCTCTCTCCTTCCCTTTTTTCTCTCTCTTAATTCCTTTCTTTCTTTCTGTCTTCCTATCCTCTTTTTCTTCTCTCTTTTGCTTTCCTACTCTCCTTCCCTTTCTGTCTCTCTCTTTCCTCCCTTTCACTTTGTCTTTTCCTCTCCCCCTCTTGCCTTTTGTCATTCTCTCTCTCTCCTCCCATTTCTCTCTCACTCAATTCCTCTCATCTCTTCCTCTCCTACTCTCCTTCCCTTTCTCTCTCTGTCATTTCCTTCCTACTCTCTTTTAGGCCTTTCTTTTTCTTTCTCCCTCTCTCCTTCCCTTTCCTTCAGTAATTTCCTACCGCCCCTCTCCTCTCTTTTTCTTCTCTCTCCTCCCTCTCATTTCCTTTCTCTTTCTTTCTCTCAGCCTCTTTCTCTCTCCCTCTCCCCCTCTTCTCATTCAAGCACCCTCCCTCCTTCTGTCTATGTTTTTCTTATTCCCTCCCTCCCTTCCTTCATCTCTCTCTGCCTCCTTTATCTTCTCTCTCCCTCTCTCTCTTTCTTTCTCTCCGTCCCTCCTTCGTTATCAGCCACTCATGATTAACACCACGCCACGGGAACCCCCCCCCCTCTCCTCTCCTCTCCTCCGCTCGTCCTCCATTTGCATTTCATCTTAACTGACCCAACTCTCCCCTGCAAGTTCTAATCAACCTCCAAAATAAGTGCAATTACAGTGAGGAGCGCCCAGAAGCGGACTGTCTACAGGGTCCGATGATTTGTAAGTAGAGATGGAGAGAAAGCGACAGAACGAGAGAGAAAGGAAGAGAGGGGAGGGGAGATAGCTGCTCTGATTGCATTCTGTGCTGCCAAACACTGGAGGACATGGCAAACAGTGCTGTCTATCTGGGCATCCATCAAGAGCTTTCCCTCACAAGACAGCCAGTAGACTCACCGGACAAGATTATGCCGGGGATGTATTGGTAAGAACAAGGGGCCAGAGAGCCAAGAAGTGCCCAGGGATCGGCTGTGATTGGCGCTCGGGGCTGTCGAAAGTATCGAAAATCTGATACGAGTCAATTCTAAAACCAGTATCGAAAGTATAGATACGTATTTGAGCAGGTATTAATACTAAAACTGTCACGTAATTAGGTCCGTGTGCCATTTGTTCTTTTGAATTTCACTTCAGAATGAAAAACAATAAAATGGGAGAACAGTTTGTTATTTCATTATTTGGTGTCAAACGAAAAACAGATTTCGACCTCTATTTCCAATATTTAATTTAACGTTTATCTCTCGGTGCCTATTTTAATTTTGATATTTTATTCTCTCTGGTTTATTTGCCCTGGAAGTTCTGTTGCTAGAAGGACTGACTTGAAATATCGTTGGAATTTTGTGGACAAACACGTCCTCTTCTTTTATAGCGACGCGTTTACTTTCGTGTCTCAAAAAGTAACTGTTAAACTCCATGACAAGAAACAAGTAGCGGCGATAAACTTTGTTTAGTTGCCACAATGGTTTTTATTATAGATGCATGGTTGAGCAGCAGAAATTCTGGGGCAAATAAACCAGAGAGAATAAAATATCGAATTAACCGAGACTTTAAATTTTAAATTAAATATTTTAAATAGAGGTCGAAATGTGTTTTTTGTTTGACACTACAATGGAATAATGAAATAACAAACTGTTTTTTCATACTATATTTTGTTCTTAATTGAAATTCAAAAGAACAAATGTACACAGATCCAATTATTTAAATTTTGATTGCGAGTTCGATTTGTGTGTCAAACGATCTCCAGACTCATATAATTGAGTTGACACGATTTATTGGTTAACAAAGTTTATTGCAATTTTGTGGACAAAAACGTCCTCTTCTTTTATAGTGATGCGTTTACTTTCACGTCTTAAGTAAAGTTAAGTGTCCATAACAATAAACAAGTAGCAGCGATAAACTTTGTTCAGTTGACACCATAGAACTATAATAAAGATGGTACACGGACCCAATTAATTTAAGTTTGATTGCAATTTCCATTTGTGTGTCATACAGTCTCCAGACTCATATAACTGAGTTGAAATGATTTAATGGTTAACAAAGGTTATTTTGGGATTTTTTTAATTTGAAAGTTTTGTGTAAATCATGAATCAACAAAGTGTTTTTTTCTTGGAGAGAAATGCTGAATAAATGCTTTGTGGAACTAAAAAATAATCATTTGGATAATCGCAAAACAAGTCTAAAAGTCAGCAGAATCATGTCCAGGGCAAAAGGAACTCATAAAAACAATCGATCAGTGAACAAAAATAATAAAAATCCATTCATAAAAGTAGTACTAAAACAATAAATAAATGATGCGGACACCACCCCCGGTCTTTTTATGCAGCAATCAACTGGAAATTAGCAATTGAGTTAGAATCAATATCCAGAGATCCATTAATTTTCCGGTATTGGAGCTGACACCAGTAGCATTATCTGATTTAATATATGGTTTAGGAATGAACACTATAGCTATAAGGACATCATACTGTCTTGATGTAACACATTTTCTCATTATTATATTCAGCTATTGTAGTTTTTGTAGCTTAAATACTATAACTAGGTGAGTGACCTTCATTCTTCTTCGCTGTCTTATCTGTAAATCCTGCCTCCGGACTCCCTCTGCATTATTCAGTGTGGTCAGTGTGGTTTACTGGACAATTAGGAGTGAACCTGACCTATATTTTCTGCCTATATTTATTTTGAATTTGAAGGTTTTTTGTAAATCATCAATAATAAAGTGTACGTTTACAGGATAGAAATGAACCTTTTCTGAATAATAATGTAAATTTGTACGCCTGTGTTTTAGAATGTGTGAGTGTGTTTTAGGTGTATGAGTGAACATGTGGAAGCTTATTGTATCTTTTGTCATGTTTTATGACTTGTACGGGTTACGTGGCCGTTGGTCCAGCCAGGGAATAAGGATGGAACTTAAACTTTGGCTACAATCCTGCATATTTACAAGTACATTTTTCTTTTACATTATCTCATCTTTTAATATGCTTTGTCCCTTTAATAAATAAATAAATACAAACAACCAAACAAACGGATAGCTTCAGAATGACCTTGAGCTGGATCAGAACAAGTGTATAAGGGCCACTATGGAACTATGGAAATTTACACAGATATAACACCACTTGGTAATGTTAAAGAAAGTACAATTTAATGTTGAAAATTGCATTCTGTTGTCTAAAGAAAAAGTATTTTATTATCATTGTGGTATCAGGATTTGTATTGAGTATCATGGCAACACTGGAACACATGGAACTAGTGAAAAAGAGAATTATAAATATGATATGATATCGTCACGGTATGAACCTCATGGTACGATATTTATTGTGATATCGAATGGGAGCTCACGATATGGTGGGAAGGCTCACGTTTAGGGATGTAACAATATCCAAATCTCTCAGTACAATATTTTCACGATATACATCTCCTGGTACGATATTTATTGTGATATTTTGTGGAGGTTAACAAAATTAAATATGCTGCTTTTTTCTCGTAAAATGCCTCAACAAGACTTAATCCAAAGAGAACTAGGACTTAAAAATGCTTAGAACTCTGATTTCTTCATGTAGTCGACACTGAAATGGAGCAAAGGATCATGGTCTTTGTAGTTCCCTCTCTTTTTTTGCACCATCATTTTTAATTTAAGCAAAGAGACTTGTAATTCGATATATTGTGATGGTCTACGATATTATTGTGAGAACTTTGAGGATACGATATCACAATATTTTGGTTATTGCTACATCCCTAATTGTAAAGTCACAGCCACATTAAGGTGAAGTATGTTTAGTGGGGTGTGGAAGATTTGGACAAAAATTAGAGACTGTATATTGGCAATTCATTCAGAAGTGTTCTACACAGTATCCCACAGCAAATACACAAACTGTATACCAAGTGAGTGCTTTTGGAAGTGCATTCCAAATACAATTCAGTTTTGATAGTTGGATTCAAAGTTCATATTTTAAACAAATCCAATGGCATTAACATTTGAGAGATGACTGAAATCTGACTAAAAGTAAAGATACGAGAATCATATTTTTGGACATAGCAAGACAATCTGTTTGGATAATTTGTTGTTGGCAATGGAAACAATCACAGTACATATTCAAACTGCAGTTTCAGTTTGGCTGCGATATACTGTCTCTTGCAGCAATGTGTCCAGAAATGCCTCAGTGCTCTTGTTTGAAAGATTTACATTTGGCTAATGAAATGGTTTACTTCAAAACAACAGGTTTGATAATATTGCTAATTCAATACCTCTTAGGTCGATTGAAGAAGGCTATTTAAACCATGCTTTAATCGAGTTTGCAGCAAGAAATATGTCAACAACTTCAGTGCGAAGATTAAGACAACTGTGATCAGAGGATGACCCCAAACTGCAGCCGGCACAAATAGTCCTAAGAAATAAAGAAATCACTGTTAAAGACCTTGCTAATCAAATCTCTTCAAACTTAATGAAATCAATAGCAGCAATTTGGCTAAACTACCTTTTAAAGTGCAGTGATTTCCGCAGTGCACAGTTTGTAAACCTCTTGATGTCAGAGCAGCAGACTGACAGCTCAAACCACTGTGCAGTCGGGGTTCAGTTTAGAAAAGGTTTCCGGCCTTCACGCTGTGAGACACGTCAAAGCCACACAGTTCAATCACATGTGTTTTCTGACTTAGTTTTAATTGTTTAGTTTAAAAAAGTACCTTTGGCTCACAGCGCTGGCTTTTATTGCTCCAGTGTTTCTCTCGAGGAAGAAAAATATTGGTTTCCGCCAAGACTGAACTGGTAAAAAAGATTGGAAGGCATTATCGTGACAGCAATTAACAAAAAGTGAAGAAAAAAGACGCCATATAAATCATTTCCTAATGTATTTTTTATGGTACTCGGCTGTTATAGAGTGCTGCTATAGAGCAAAGGTTGTCCAAGGTCTTTTTGTCAGTGTTGACAAGTCACACACACTATTCCCATCGTATTTCAATAACATAAAGCCTCACAGCCTTATTATTTTTATTTTTTTAAACACACAAAATGCTAAATAAAAGCTGTTATTAACATTTTTGTTTTTTATTTGGATTAAAGGGACAATCCGGAATTTTGGACATAGGACCTCATTTGTGTTGAAAACGTGTGGAGGTGCTTTTTAAAATATTACATCCAGTCTTTGTATTTGCAGAAATTTGTATTTGCACTAGGTATTTGCTGGGGCTAGGCTAGTGCATGTCAATGGCCATAGTTAGCCTGCCACTAAAAACTGTCTTACTCACTCCACAAAACACCTCAAGCAAATCTGTTATTATGCCAGACAGTCAATGTGAATGTCTGTGTTGATAGAATAATGTTTGAAATAAAACTAACCTTGCATCGCATGAATCATCGCATGTTGAGGGACTATTTTCTCAGCAGCAGCGGAATTTTGCTTTGCTTGTAAGATAGGTGGTAGGTGATATCAGTCCACTGCTGCCAAGCTTTCTATCAGGAAGTACAACTCTCTGCTGCTGCTGCTCAGACATAAATTCTTCAAATCCAGTTACTTCTAAAATTATTCTATCGACCCAGACATTCACATCGACAGTCTGGTGTAATAATAGATTTACCTTGGGTGCTTTGTGGAGTGGGTAAGACTGTTTTTAGTGGCAGGCTAAAGGCCAATTTACGGTCCAATGTCAAATCATCTGCGTTAAGACGCAGACTCTCTGCGTCGATGCATACCCCCTACGCAGAGCCTCTGCCTTGACCGACGTGAACCTCAGAAATTTTCTAACTACACGTCAAAATGACGCAGACAGCAGGGGAAGCGACGCAGCTGTAATTGGTCCTCTATGCCACCGCTCTGTATACATTTCCTGTCGGCTTTTCTTTTTTTCAGTATATATTGAGAAATAATGTGTTTAGTGCAGCTTTGTGCATATGTGTTTACGTTTTACAGAAATGAAACTTAAAACCGTATGGCTAACTTGCATAAACTAAGCGCTCATAAAACGGCTCGCTCTTGGTACGCGGTCAGCTTCTCTCGGACTTAAAAAGGACACGACTCGGTGGAATATGAGTGTTCTTTCTGTGACAGAGGAATATTGTACTAATGGTGAGTCTGTTCTGTGCTTTTATCGCGTTAGAGATGGTTCATGTTAAACTTATACGTCTGCGGGTCATACACACAGACTGTATATATGAATGGACAGATATCGTCGCCCCCTAGCCTTTTGGCAGTGAATTACTTTGCGGTGCATAGAGCTCAACGCAGACCCATAAATCAAAAACGACGGTGACAAGGCAATGGCGGCAGTGCGTGTTGAGTCGATGCAGAACTATACTTCACCCTTAACTATGGCCATTAACATGCGCTAGCCTAGCACCAGCGACCTCTGCAAATACAAGGACTGGATGGAATATTTTAAAAAGTGTCTCCACACGTCTCCAACACTCTGACTTACTAGGAAATGAGGTCCTACGTCCAAAATTCCGGACTGTCCACTTTGTTGTTCACTTGTCGATGATCTTCGACATAAGCGTAAAACGCACCTATCTCCATCGACAATGTTCCTAAGTATGGTTTTACCTTACTATGTTCATGAAATCATGGAGGTGATATACCATAGTTAGGAAGTTTCGCAGTGTTGCTTTTATTAAGGACTTCTATATAAATGTAAAAATAAGTTACTATTTGGCAAAAGTAAGAAAACATGTTAACACTTTTCTTTATTTTAGGATACACTTATTAATGTCTAACTACCTGATAATAAGCATAGCTGTAGATGGTTAATTCATCATTAATTAGTATTTATTCAGCCCTTCTTAATGTCTGATTCCCCATAAGCTTATTCTGCTATTAGTTAGACAATTACTTATCACTTTCCTATTAATACACTCCTTATTACTGCTTATTAGTTTGATACTAAGCCGTTTTTGTCCATGAATTGTTTTGTACAACTATCTAGTCATATATGAACTATTAAAATGCATGTCACAGTTTGTGTAAAGAAGAGACACTTTAGAATAGGGACCATATTTCATTTTAATTTGTGTCAAACTAGTCATTTATTAGCAACGATCAAAACATCACTTTAAAACGGGGAACGTATTTAGAGCTTAATGACTTAATTCATGGGTAGTTGGACTCTATTAACACCTCTTGGAGAGTAAGCAAAATTTATTAAGTGCAAGTAAGTAAAAACTATATTTCTTGTGCTACTGGTCCTTAAAAAACATGATTATTACCAGAAGCTTATTAGAATCATAATTCATGGACAAAACCGGCTATCATACTAAGAAGCAGTAATAAGGAGTGTATTAATAGGAAAGTGTTTGTAAATGTGTAACTAATAACAGAATATGCTTATGGGGAATTAGACATTAATAAGGGCTGAATAAATACTAATTAATGACAAATTAACCATCTACAACTATGGTAATTAGCAGGTAGTTAGATGTTAATAAGTGTAGCCTAAAATAAATTGTTACCGAAAACATTATAACAAATCAAAAAATTCAGGAGCATGCTTTTTGTAAAATATTTTGTAACATCCCTGGACACCAAACCAAATCCAGCTGCCAAAGGACAGAAACCACCCACTTTACTTTACAGAGAGGGGCAGGCACACTTGACCTGCTCCCCAGTCCAGCCTGAGCTCCTTCTCCCTCCAGTGAGTGCTCATGTGGCTGGCCAGAGCTTCTGTTTGCCCTGCTGTTTGCCTGGGAGAGTCATTACCTGGCACAGAGCACAGTGGACATCTGCCCTTTGTCCGCCTCTGTCCCCTCCTGCCAATGTTTGCTGGCTTGACCCTCACTGCTCCAGGCCCTGCCACAGCCGGAACCACACACAATAAAACTACATTAATTCTACTGGGAATTATACAGCGTCCCTATTTGCTCTCCCACTGTGTTCATCTCTATCCAGCCAGGCCTGCCATTCAACAGATTAGTCAAAAGTGTGACCTTTAAACATGGAATAAATACATGTTGGACAACATAGAGGTTAGCGCAATTGAAAGGGGGGAAAAATTAATAGAATATTCCTGATCATAGCGAACGAGTTCCAGGCATTTAATAAAACAGATAACAATAATGTGGTTTTTCAATTTTGGTTATTGTTCATTCACTGTGTACTCGATGGTGGCCAGGTGAGGCTGCCAGTCTACGTTATCAGCCCCTCCAACCCCGACCAATCACTCAAACACCATTCATACTAGGCAATCTGGGTGAAGTGTCTTGCCTAAAAACACAACAACAGTTTTTGCCATTGGCGCCTCACCGTGGCACCTGGTATTCCCAGCAGTCTGCCATCCAAGTACTAACCAGACGAAGCCCTGCTTAGTTTTTGAAATCCATTGAGGCTTTGGACAGCCTCTTCTACTACTCAAATCAATCGTCAGGGTTCAAATATCAGTGTGTAAAACTTTTACATTTATAATAGAGATCGACCAGTATGTTTTTTGTTTTTTTTGTTTTTTTTATGATAATGATAGATGCAGATTAGATGCAGGTTTCACTTTGTGGAAACCGTCTGACCTCGCAGCATTAGGATTCATTCGCTTGATGGTAGGCAGATACTCTTTTTATTTAACCAATCGCTGCTATTTGGTCGTGACGTATGTAATGCGCCGTTAACGGGGCTAACTGGTATATTAAGCTTTTCCCAAATCCTGTAAGAAAAAGGACAATAACTTCTTTCCCCTTGATAAAATTCACCAAAGATTCTCTTTGTTCCAGCTTTAAATCCTCGATCTCAGGAATCGTTGCTAACACAGAATGTATGGCTTTGTCTACATCCATCTCAACCACTTTGTTTACTGTTGTGCTGGACCACAAAAGGGACCCAGTCATGGCTTCACAGTTCTTCACTGATTGGCCGGTGCACAGTGTACAACTTCCAGGTTTCTTGCAAACTGTCTCGTGTATTCCCTGACCTGGAGAGAAATGACATTGAGCGAAGGCATTAGTTGGCGCCAGCCTCGCTAGATGCAGATACTGTCTGATTAGAATCCAGATCAACCAATGGCGATGAGTTCTGCCTTTTTGTACCAATATGGCTTATTTCACTAAAGTCTCTTTTTATCAGAACCCCTCATTAGAGCAGTGTGGTTATGTTTTGAGCAGTAATAATTTGTATTTGAAATGTTCAAATAATGTATTCTTTAGACAGCAGGCTGGCCATAAGAAAATATCAGCCTGTGTTGGAGATTTAAGGTTGATACCTGGTTCACTAAAAAGTGCAAATATCAGCCAACTGATATACCGTATTTTCCGGGCTATTAGACGCACTCTTAAGCCACTAACCCCATCAAAAAACAACTGCACACCCCGAAAGCCAGAGCACCCTATACACGAATCCACTCGGGTGTCCCAGCGCGACTTCAGTAAACTACAAAGCTGCACCACCCACAGCGCACGCAAATACACGGTGTAGACAGCGACCGCACAGCGAAACACACCCGCAGCCGCACTCATCACTCCACGCCGACGAGGAATGGAACGGAGGAACGAACCGAAAAAGCGAGTCCAATGTGCCTTTCTGAGCCACAATTGAACAACTGAGTCACTGCGAACACGTCAACAATCCAGCGGTCCCAGACAGCACCCTCCCTACACGCCACAACTGAACAAAGCCCAGAGTCACAGTGAGCGCACCAAAGTCCGACTGACCCATCCAACTGTTATGTTTCGTTTAAAGTCCGGTGCGGTTTATTTGTAAAAAAAGTTTGAAAATAGACCTTTTAATGATGGTGCATCTTATAATCCAGAGTGCCTAATAGCCCATATATGGTATACTGTATGTATCACCTAACTGATATATCTTTAATTAAGTACACAAGAAGAGGATATTATGGTATTTTAATGTTATTCAAATGTCCTCGAGAAGCAGCTGATTTTCTACTAGAATGTCTCAATGATTTACTTTCCTCTTGTGTCAGTTACATAGAACTATATTTAGTTTACTTGACCTTGTTTGAAAACTTCAGAGCAGCACGAGCCCCGGTTCAGCAAAAGGGCACTGTACAAAAATGGATACCTCGCCTATATAAATGTGGTGAGAAAGTGTTAGTAGTCATAAAAAAATAAAATAAAAAAAAACAGTTGTTACTGATTGGCAGCCAAGTCAGTCTTCTAATTTCAAGCCAATTTATTTCCCATTGGAGTAAGAAAGACGGTGTAATTTAAGTGTAATTTATCAGGCCAGTGCTCACAAAATTACCTAAAAAAAGTCAAAATTATCCAATTAAAATCTGATCAAAAAAATCAAGCTCTTTGACGAATGAAGATACTAGTTTGAGGCATTTTCTAAGTGGCTTGTAGGGATTTTCTGCTAAGATGAAATTTACTTGAAGCTGCTGAATTGAAAAGGTCACCAACACTGAACATCACATTAATGCATAAGCAGCTTTTATGACAAAAGAGCTCGTACCAGATTTTTATTGTCTTAAAAACATGAAAAAAAACCCAGAACTTTAACATTTTTAACAATATGCAGTGGTCTAAATGTATTTGTCACTTTCCTAATATATTCCAAGCATCTTAATTACCTACCACAATGAGTTCATAAGCAGATTTCACAACTTTCAGAAGCCAGAGAAGAGTTTTCCCATCATGGTAATTAGGGGTGTGCAAAAATATCAAACTATCAATATATTGTATTGTTTAATGTGATGATACAGTATTGATATCATGGGCTGCTGTATCAATATTTCTTCAAGAGTGTATTTTTGAGTATATTTTACTAAATTATTTTGTTACAGTGCTGCAGTTTTGTTGTTTCTTTAGAGCAGGGGTGTCCAAACTTTTTTCATCAAGGGCCACATATCTAAACGCAGACGAAGCAAAGGGCTGATCGAAGGCTATAGACTCTGATGCTCATTACAGTGAATAATCGAAATATGTCCATGTTTAACACATTAGAATGAGCCATCAATCCTTATTCATGCTAAGATCCTTAAAACCACACTAAATATTAAATATTGGCTTTATCAAGGGATCAGTAAAAAGTACATTTTTAATTGATGCAAGGTAATTTGGGCCAGTTTACCTGGAAGCCTGAGGGCCACGAAAGGGGCTGGATTTGGCCATATAGTTTGGACATGCCTGATTTAGAGAAAGGAAACTCATTTATGCGACACATTTGACATTTTCACTGTTTTGATTATTAAAATGGGTGTGTTTCATATGAACTTTGCACAAGAAGTGATTAACAAAGACTTTTACTATCACAGCCTTGATTTAGCCTTTATTTTTTACTGAACTGTATCGAATCGATGTGAAATATATCAAATCAAATCAAAAGTCCAATGTATCGAGGTATGTATCCTATCGGCAACTTCTTAATGACACCCAGCCCTAGAGGTAATGCTAACAACAACTAGCATGCTAACAGTACTTCCTAGTTTGCAGACGACAAAACGCTTTAGATGCAGACAGCAAACTGCAAACAGTGGTCTTATTTTTGAACCCAATTTTTTTTATACCCTTTATATATCTGTATATATCTCTCTCTCGGGCATTATTCGAACCCTTCTTACGGTGAGCTGTAAGATTCTGTCCAGTGCTCCCACACGACAATTCGCCATAAATATAAAAACAGGATACAAAACTGTACAGAGTAATGTGACAAACCTGATTGTACTGGGGGAGTTCTCTGAAGGGGGAGTGACTTAACATAGGGAGCAATGAAAGGGTCAAAACTGAAAGTGAAACTTATAAATGTTAATGTTGTTTTTGACAAAAATACAGCATTTTCAAAACAATAAAGTTAATGTTAATAAAGGCAACATGGTGATCGAAACATGTTATGTGTTCGCAGTTAATACCCCATAGAAGTAAAATACCCCATCATTAAAAAAATAATAATAATAAAAAATACATCCCCTTTAACTTTTTTTTTCTAAACTACAATAGATGAGGTCCTTCTATCCAGTACTTGTCTCTCTTTGTTTGTATTCTTCCATTCTATTGCCCACTTTCTAATCATTTGACATTTTGCTTGACACAGCTTGAAATGTCAAATAATTAGTTTTTTTTCTTTTTTTCCCCTTTTTTTCCAAGTGCAAGTCATTGGTCCCTCTTCGCCTCTGATTCTGATATAGCTGTTCCGCACTGACTCAACAGACTAGCTCACTCAACCGTTTCATATCACTTATCGTTTTTAGAGAGATTTTCAGTCTGGGATGAGATTTTTTTGATTTATCGGTTGCTAAAAAGGTCTTTTGCAGATGAATCCACGGGAAGGCACAAGCTATTGAGTGGAGTGGCAGGTAAGAATGGCTTGGGAGACTAAATGTCAGCGAGCAGGATCCGCCTTGTTGCTTCGGTAATGTAGCAGTGTATGAGCTGCCTGCCGAAAGTAATATTGGTTGTTGGGCTGGCCCCCCAAAATATGAGAAAACCCAATTTGAAAAGAGGAAATTACTTTGATGAAAGAGTGGGAGAGATTTTTTTGGACAACTTCCTTTGAAAGACTGGATCTGCTGTGGCTGTTATAGAGTTACAATAGCAAGAATAGAATTTGGGAACCGCCATAATGTTGAGTCTATGGTTTTTGATAGAAGAAATATGCTGCCTGTAGAGGGACGGACTTTAGCACAGCGGTTTGGGAATGAATAGATAAGACTGGATGGCTTTGAATTATCCATGTTAGGACCAATTTTTGTCTTCTCGAAGTTCTTCAAGTCTTTTTATATCCAATTCATGCTTCTTGGGAGATTACATTTTAACTCGGCATTCTTAAACATTCTGTATTACACAAAATTGAGCTTTAAGCTTTGTTATAATGCTGTTACCTCATCAAAAACATACCTGGACTTGTGTTTTGTTTCATTCAAACATGTTTGTGTAATCCTTTATTATTAGTTGGTCTGCATCTCTAAAACTCAAAATGCTTAGTTCCACCTTGTGATGTCATGAGTGGTAGTTTTCAAGTTAACAACTACCTTTACCTTTTTGTTCAGTAGAGACAAGGAAAATTATAGCATAAATCAGAAAATTGTGTAATATGGGCCCTTTAAAGCCACAGTGTGTTAGTCAGGCTGGCGCTACCTAGTGCCTCCGCTCAGTTTAATTTCTCTCCAGCGACTGGATCAGAAATTGGAATACACTTAGACGGTTCGCAAAAACCCTGGAAGTTCAAGTTGGGACACTAGACAATGAGCGAAGAGCCATACATTCTGTGTTGGCAACAATTCCCCAGATCGAGGATTTAAAGCCGGAACAAAGAGAATGTTTGGTGAATTTTATCAAAGGGAAAGAAGTTATTGTCCTTCTTCCTATGGGATTTGGGAAAAGCTTAATATACCAGTTAGCCCCATTAGCGGCGCATTACATACGTCACACATAAATAGCAGTGATGGGTTAAATAAAAAAAACTACTCGCCTATACTAACAGTATACAGTTACTTTTTAGCCCAAAAGAGTTTCAGCTAGGGCCACTCGATTATGGAAAAATCATTATCACGATTGCTTTGGTCAATATTGAAATCACGATGATTCGAATTATTGTTTTTTCATTACACGATGCATTTATTCAGCATTTCTCTCTCAAAAAGAACACTTTGTTACTGATAACTGACGCAAAACTTTCAAGTTGAAAATAAATACATGCTACAAATATGTACCTTAGAGCAGTTTTGCAATGTATAAAACAAAAACATGAATAAAATATACTTTGAACATGAAATAAGGCATAGAACAATATAACTGTGTTCAAAATAAACTATATATCCAGCTGTTCTACAATCTCTATATAAAAAAAAAAATAGATAGACTTATTTATATAAAAAAAATCCTAAAATAAACTTTGTTAAGCTTTAATAATTTCTCGAAATCATAATCAAAATTCAATTACTGGCACAGCCTTACTTTCAGCTATTTCTCTCTTTCTCATTCGCATTGAAAACCTTTGAAAAACATCTACACAAACCTAACTTATTTGGCTCAGTTAGTCTCTCCTTCTCCTTGTTTCCATGGAAATGTTGTTCCTTTGTCTATAGCCTTCCACTGTATAACATAAAACGCATCTATGTTCCGAAGTATGGTTTTAACTTTCTTTTTCTATGGAATCGTGCTGGATACATACTGTGCTGGGAAACTCTGGAGGCCTGAGGAAGGAAAACTTTATCTACTGTCAAACACTCATATTTTAGTAGTATTATTTCCTCAAGTCTGCCTATGCTCCCACACAAGAGGTTTAGTATAGTCCTTCTGGGTTGGGCTATTGATAACTATGAAGGCCAGTAAAGCAAACTTGCACTGGCATATTGTTTTAGTCCTACAGTTTTCAGTGTATATGTCTTTCCACTCATGTACACTTATTTGACTTTTAGTTTTTCTTGTTTCCATCCATAATGTTGAAGTGCCCTTGACATCGCAACCAACAACAGAAAAACTTTTTGTCATTTCGGGACATTGCAGATATTTTTCATCCACTTTCTCTGTGGCTTTTTTGAAAGTTTCCTGTTCGACTGTTAAACTAAGCAGACAAGGCATGCAACTCTTTGGATTTCTTAACCACTGTCCCCATTTGGCCTGGATCTTTCACTCTTATCTCCTGCATACTGATTACCCATGAAACCGTTTCATCAATTTCTGTGCAAGGACAACAATGCATTTGCCTTTCTATGGCCTTTTTCACCACCCGCTTTGTGCATAGGAGCGGTACAGAGCCTTGAAAGTAATCAATGTGATGGAATCATTATCACTAGACCCGCCGTGACGAAGTGCTCAAAACTCTCTTCTTGCATCGGGCTGCAGGGTCAGTTGTGTGTGGGGAAGAATTTGTGTGCATTCCTCAATGATCTAAAACATGGGCCAGTGACAGTTCCCTTGATTATCTACTGCTGACCATCATTTTAGCACAGAATTCCATAGCTCCTGACCAGGGATGTCGCAATATATATAGCAGGTCATGAGGCGGTGGCTGAGTTTGCATGTTTTACTTCGTGTTTGGGTGGGTTTCTTCTGGGCACTCCCTCATCGATCCAAAAAATGCATAATAGGTCAGATCTTCCAGTACAAGGTCTGGAAATGGGTGTCCACTGCTCCTTACAGGTTTTCCCAGCGGCTTTGAGACATGGGTCAAATGCTGAGTATGAATTTCCCTAAGGCCTAACCTTCCTGTCACTAGTTTTATGAAATCTTTCTGACTGATAAAGTAAAGATAACGTGTCATAAAAAGACACTTTATATTTTACTTCAAAACTTCTCACTATTAAATGTCCTTATATTATGTCCTATATTATGCTAAATGGACTCTTGTTAGAATGTACTTGGAATGTTATTACCTCTCAGAAACATACCAAAACTTGTTTTGTTTCATTCACACATGTTTGCATAACCCTTTTATTATTCGTTGGTCTGCATCTCCAAAACTCAGAATGCTCTGTTCCACCTTGTGATGTCATTAAGTTGTAGTTTTTAAGGCCCTATTTACACGTACATGGGTATTTTTTTTAAATGAGACATTTCCCTTCATTTGTACCCATATTTTACACGTAAATGGTGCATTCACCTCTGAAAACGAATCTTTCTAAAAACTCAAGCTATAGTGGAGATTCTGGAAAACTACGGTTTGGTGTTTGCATGTAAAGTGAGATAAACTGAATTTTAGGAGCTGATGAGCCAAAAGTGTGACCAATGTTTACATTTTGCTGTGATGATGATCATGGAGCATTCAGAGCAGCAGTCACATTTCCTCTGGTGCAAACACTTTTCATGTGTTTATATTTCCACACACAGCTGATGTATCATATCCATGACCAGAGACGTTTGAGCTCAGAGATCAGCAATTTTACCACTTCTTTAACAGATCTGTGGAGAGGCGAGCCCGCTCAGTAATGCATGTTTTTCAAGGTATTTGTGAGTAATACTTACAACTGTAATGAAATAAATGCTACAGGTTTGAATCTAATCCAGGTGCCGCCCAGAGGCTTGGTGTAGTTATGACAGCGCTCAATGGCGTATTTATGCGGGTTGATGTAAACGAAAACTTTTTTGAAAACGATGCTCCATGCACAGTGTTATTTTGGAAAATCGAGGGAGGGAAATATTCGTTTCTTAACATACCTCGCTATGTGTAAACATAGCCTAAATTTGCAGGGTTTGTGTGTTAAACATGTGTGAAAGAAACAAAACACAGCTCCAGATATGTTTTGATGAGGCAACAACATTATAACGGTTCAGAAAATAGAGTAATCTGGATTCTTTAATATTTGTAGTCCTTATGTTTATATTGTGGCCTGTTGTCTTTTTGATTAACCAAATAATCATGACATCCCAACTACTGACAAGTTTCTATCAATGGAGTCAAATGCTGTGTACAAATTGAGCATTCCAGTCTTTGAATACGACTTTTCAATACATGCATTTGAATGGCTGGCTTGAACTCACACCGGGTGGCATCGCAAATGGATACGCTATTTTTTATCCAAGCTTTGTTCCCCATTGCTTCTCTGCCATTGTAACCTCTGCGCTCCCACATAGAAGACTCAGCCGCATGTAAAGCAACAAGGAGACTGTGATCCTTTAAAAAGCCTGTCAAAATCAGCGCCACAAACTTTTCTTGCTCCCTTCACGAGTGTATTTTCGCTGCACACATTTGCATATCCATTTTGATGTTGTTTTGTTGTTTATGTCTCAGGTTGCGATGTGATGTGACCCACTTGCTCATTTCGTTTTGTTGCTATTAATAAAAGGGTACAGCTTTCTAATTGCTACAGAACCATGGAACTCTGAGGAGAACAGCGAGCACACTTGAGGAATTAGCCAAGCCAAGTGAGTCGGCAGCCCTAATTATGCCTAAAGGATTTTGGATTACACAAGGTTATGCATTTTAATAGCCTTTTAGGTTGGTGTTATAGCTTGTATATCCTCAAAGGGCCTGTATTACGCTATTTTCTGATCTATGTTATAAATCATTAACATACCTGGAGTTGTTTTGTTTCATTCCCACATGTTTAACACACACATCCTGCATATTTAGGCTAAGTTCTTCTCTCAAATGGAAAAGAATGTGATGTTGAAATAGCTCTACTGTTCTTCAGTAGAATGAAACAAAACACAACTCCAGGTATGTTTTTGATAGGGTAACAGCATTATACAATATCAATGTTGCCTAATATAGGACCTTTAGAGATGCATTATGTACCTTTTCGTGTAGAGGGTTTGCTACCTGATTGTCTCCATGCTTTGTCTGGAATATTCCATATATCCGATCTATCTGCATTTATTCAATAGCAAGAGTTTTATTAAAAAACAAAACAAAAACAAAAAAAGACTTGTAAAAGATGCATTCTTACTGTGAGTGGGCTCATCTCCCCACAGATCTAACCTGTAACTTGACCTGGTGATATCGTTGGCTTGTCTCCATGAAAATAGATAGATATGCTATACTGTGGAGCATTCAATGTAAAGCAGTAACATCTCCATGGAGACATACAGATGTGAACCGTCCACATAGGGCACCTTTTAAATACAACTACTACAACTATTACTACTACAACAACCACAACTACTCCAACAACTACAGCAACTCCTACAACTATTACTGCAACTACAACAACTACAGCAACAACTACATCTACTACTACAACTAAAACTACTACAACTACTACTACAGCAACTACAACAACTACAACAACTACAACTACTACAACAACTACAACTACTACAGCAACTACAACAACTACAGCAACAACTACAACTACTACTACAACTAAACTACAGCAACTACAACAACTACAGCAACTACAACAACTACAACTACTACAACAACTACAACTACTACTACAACTACAACAACTACAGCAACTACAACAACTACAGCAACTACAACTACTACAGCAACTACAACAACTACAGCAACTACAACAACTACACAACAACTACAACTACTACAACAACTACAACTACTACAGCAACTACAGCAACTACAACAACTACAGCAACTACAACAACTACTACAACTACTACTGCAACTACAACAACTACAGCAACAATTACAACTACTACTACAACTAAAACTACTACAACTACCACTGCAGCAACTACAACAACTACAGCAACTACAACTACTACAGCAACTACAACAACTACAGCAACTACAACTACTACTGCAACTACAACAACTGCAGCAACAACAACAACTACTACTGCAACTACTATAACTACTACTACAACAACAACAACATCTACTACTACAACAACTACTACAACTACCTTTACTACTATTACTACTATTACTATTATACTATTACTACTACTATTATTGTTATTATTTTCATGCAGTGTTGGCACAGTATTTATATGTTTTTCTCCCCAAACTTTGATGGAGTTGATGGTTCAACCCTGAATCCGCTCTGTCATGTTTCCATCATTGCAGTCACAGTATGTACCTTGTTGACACTCTCCTGAAGAAAAATGAAATGGTTCACATGTATCAAGACAAACATGGGGACTTATGAATAAAATATAATATATATATATATATATATATATATATATAATATATATATATATATATATAAAAAAAAACAACTGAAAACCTCTACCGAATCAACAGGCGAGGTAATGATCACTGTTAATCTGAGACGAGAGAAGTTTGATTACATTCTAAATGATAAATGACCAATGAGCTCCTCTGTCTCTCTGAAATAAACAAACCAGACACAGAGACCAGACTGAAATCCTAAATCCTTTGTACAGGATTCAGTCTGGATTTGCCTGGTTAGGTGGCAACAGGAACAATAGAAAACTGTCTTTGCTGTTAGAAAGCCAATGCAGAACGTGAACAAGAACTTTCATACTTACTTGATTTAAAAGTGCATTGTAACTTTTCTGGTGAAGAGTCGGTCAAATGCTTTTCTCCATGTAGATGTTATTGCATTGTCTGGAATGTTTCACAGCGTGCTCTTGAACCTTTTTATCTTCTTGGAGACCAAACTAGACTAAGTTAAAGGCCAGATCTGTGGAGAGGCAACCCTGTTCACTCAGAATTCCTGTTTTTCTAGGTATTTTTGAGCTATAAAACCAGCTGTACTTTAATACATGTAAGGTTGAGCTGTGGAACATTCCAGGCAGAGCAATAACATATCCATAAAAATAAGCAACTAAAAAGTGACTTAGTGCACCTTTAAACATTTCAAACTGCGCTATAGACATTCTTTGCAAATGCTTTCTTTAAAATAAGTTGTCATCATTATCATTGTTAGCTTTGTGATTGTTTTGTTAAAGACGCACATGGATCACGTACAGCAGTATATTAATGGCTGGAAAAAGCACTGATTATCTGCCCAAGTCCTCCCCTGCTACTCTGCTTTCCACAGCGAACTTTAAACCAACATTATTGCTTTTAATTAGTTTACATTAGCCATTGGAAGTCATTTTAGAGATAATTATAGCTATTGTTTATGTTAAGAGTCGACCTTACAATTAGTGACCGTTTGCTATGTGAACGTTTCCTCAGGCTGTAAGTACGCAAATGAACCTCATGATGGTAGGTTAAAATAGACTCCCATTATTTTTAATAAGTTAATTAAGATATGTGTTTATTCACAGCATTTAGCCTATTTATAATAATCCTTCGACAGCCTGCTATGCCCGATCCAGATCTGTCCAGATAAATCCAGATCTTAGACTTAGACAAACTTTATCGATCCACAAGGGAAATTATTTGGACGTAGTAGCTCACACATCACAATATATTATAATAATCGAGCAAAAATATATTGGTAATAATAAATTCTTAATAAGTTGCAAAAATAACAAGACACTGGTGTCAAATAAGGAATAATTATAAAAATGTATAATACAATATACCGTATTTTTCAGACTATCAGTCACACTGGACTATAAGTCACACTTTTATTTTATAAAATCAGAGACCAGACACCGACATTTCATCTGGAAAGGCAAGTTATAGTAATAATAGAATAGAGAAGCACAGACTGAAAAGGCGCCTGGTATGTTAACATAACATATGTACAGTTATTCAGATAACTAGACTATAAACAACATAACAAGTTTACCAAACTCTCCATCTCACTCTAAATCACTAAATCCATTGAATTCTTCATCCTCGATGTCACTTCTGAACTTTTCCGGAGGTAAACAGAGCGCCGCTTCCTCTTCTGCGTAGCTGTCGTAAGACTCGGCATCAGCTCCTGTTAGAATTACTAAAGCCTTTCTGAATCCCGACAGGACGGTTTCGGTTATCACTGAAGTCCAGGCTTTGTCGATCCATCCAATGACTTCCAGGAAAGTTGCATGGAGCACCCTCCCGATTACCGTGAAGCTGTGTTCTCCATCCCTGCCTTCCGTCAATCCCTTACAAGTTTCTCACTCACTCCAAACCTTCTCTCTGCTGCTCGATTACTGTTTTCGGCTGCATATTTTGCTACTTGCAGCAGGACAGAGGCTTTTTCTGCAGGAGGCTTGTGCAGTAAATGGCGAAGTGACAGTGGTACAGAAGTAATAGGAGTAGCAGATACTGACTCACAAGCCTAGAGCGCCCTCACGTGGCTGTCAGTGTGAAAATGTTCATATATAATTCGCACCGGAGTATAAGTCACAGGACCACCCAAACCATGAAAAAACTGTGACTTATAGTCTGAAAAATACAGTAATACAAGTATAAATAAAAAATAATTATATATATGTGTGTGTGTGCGTATGTGCGTGCGTGCATGTGTGTGTATATGTGCGTGTGTGTGTGTGTGTGTGTGTGTGTGTATATGTATATATGATATCTCTCAGCTATATACAAGAGATCTTAAACTAAGGTCAAAAGGTACCTAGGTGGCTGAAGGATTAGCCTACGTTTCTGTTCTTTTTTTGTCCCCCTTTTTTAAGCCAAATGTTCTGCTTTGTGTCTGGATTTAATTATTACCTACCTATGCATTTTATAGTCTGAAAATTGCATTACCACGCATTTTGCTGTTAGATTTGCCTTGACAGCAAAACTCTGGCCTCTAAAAGTTGTGTAACATGCTCATAAACTCATCACAGTGAATAATTATGATGTTCAGAATGCATAAGAGAAGAGAGGAATAACTCTGGACCTCTGCAAACCATTTAAAGTGAATTAGTTCTGTTTTTCCCATTTTTAAGACAGTAAAAATCAGATATAGTACTCAGCTGGAGTTTTTTGTTCTATTTTTTTCTTTTTCATTTAAACTCAATTTTAAACTAGTTCAAAATCATCTCCAGTACCATTATGCAAATAGCAACTTATCACTCCTCATCTAACGCCTTTTTGACTATTAGCAAACCCCACACAACACAGAATCCACTAAAAATCCACTAAAAGAACACCTTCTATTGTTTGTATTCATTGCCTGAGGATATGCACCAAAGTTTTACTCAGTTGTTCCCTCCCAAACAACAATGATTAGAATTTCAACAGCCCCACCATCTATCTACCTATCCCAGAGAATGTGGCAGGTGCGCATTAGCTGACGACTCCGGGCATGCATATTTGATGGTTTGCTCCTGACGGCAGGTGCGGGGTGGCGGTGTTTGGGAGAGCAGCAGGCAGGCAGGGACAGGGGATAGCGGTGAGTGTTGACGCGGTGTCATGCTTCGTGCCTCTCTGATTACGCGTCATGTAAGAGGATACCAGCTGACGCCATAGTGATAAATGGGAGCAGGAAGAGCTCTGGTAGACTGGGGTATCGGGACAATATAGGGAGTTGTAGTCTTTTTTCTGACAGATGTATTTGTGTTAGTGTTGTCATAGTAAAGTTACAAATTGGTTTTGACACCACCATAACATTGGTTTATTTAAAGGTCCTATATTACACAAAATTGATTCTTGTGAGCATTAAGTCATGTTTTAATGTTGTTTAATGTTGTTTCCTCATCAAAAACATACCTGGAATTGTGTTTTGTTTCATTCCCACATGTTTGCACCTTATGATGTCTTGTAGTGGTAGTTTTAAAATTATAGCTTCTTTTTATCTTTCATTCAATAGAGATTGTCAATACTAAGTCTCAACAAAATGCTGGTAGACACTGCCTTATGAAGAGAGGAGCTAACTACAATGAAACTACTCTGAAACTAACACACCTATTGTTTACAGTTTCTGTAGTTAGCTCGTTCTATTGAACTTGCAGTGTGGAGTCATATTAGTATAATCATTCAGGCCCATAATGGGTGCTTTCACGCATCTGGGCCTGACCTGGCTATCCCTATTGTTTTCTTTGTTTTGATTTAGGTTTGAGAATGGGGTTGTAAATAGGAGAGAAAAGATGGAGACCAAGATCTGTAGTGTAATGTGGAAATGTACAGCAGACTGACTATTCCTCTCTTGTCTGAGTTGGTGCATCCTCTTATGAAGTGGCTGTTTTGTGTTTTGTGAACTAACTATTGACTAGTGACATCTCCACCTAAAAGCCATGGGGCACTTATTTGAGGATAGTGAGGTACAGATTTTAGCCAGAGAAAAGAATTGGTTTGAGAGGGGAGTTAAAGAGGCTATTTTTGTTAAGAAAGCAAATCCTTCCTTGAACAGAAATGGAGAGCTTAGACATCATTTGTCTCCTATTTACAAGTTCATCTTCAAACCTAAATCAAACCAAACAAAGAAAACAATAGGGGTAGCCAGATCAGGCCCAGAGGTGTGAAAGTACCCATTATAGCCCTGAATGGTTATGCTAATATGACTCCGGCCCAGTGCAGTTCAATAGGCTTATCTAACAAATAGAAACTATAAACAAGTAGGTGTGTTGGTTTCAGAGTAGTTTCATTGTACTTAGCTCCTCCCTTCAGGAAGATATAAGGAAGTGTCCACCAGCAGTTTGACCAGAACTGAAGAAGCAGCTTGGATGTGCTGTGAAACATATTGCACCAAAATAAGCTTTTGTCTAGTTGACAAATTGAATTTCTTCTTTTGCCATGGATTCTACCTGGACGACTGAGGGATTTTACACGCCAGGTCTGAAATCATCCAAATGATTCTAGTGAAGGTGTATGATTCCTGTATCACCACATGACATCATAATGTTGACTGTTTCTGTTTGAGAGAAGAATATCTCAGTTTATATATGCAGGGTTTGTGTGTTAAATGTGCTGAGTGAGACAAAACACAACTCCAGGTCTGTTTGTGATGAGGAAACAACATTATAACATTATATAAGATAAGGAAATATCATAATATGGGCCCTTTAAGCATTTAGACTGATTTAACCTTGTAAATCATGAGTTTAACATAGCTAATTTGCTCACTTCCCTTTCTTCTTTTGTTCCATATAAATTGTTGTTATGTAAGTAAAGTACAGCCCATAATATATTGTTTTTCCTCATCAGAAAAATCAAGCTGACATGATATTGCCATGACGTCTCTTGCTTGTGTCATTTTCTCAGATGGTAAAGAGTTTATTGGCAGTAGGGGGTGCGCATTAGCGGATCTGTTTTCCTAAACCCTGTTCATCATTTAGCTGCCACTCAAGTTGACAGTTCCTAATTCCTCCTGTTTAGTCAAAGATGCTTTCTTTTGATGCTAATTAGTCTCTGTGACAGTCATCAGGATACAGTTCACAAATGAGATGACAAAACTGACAGAATTTAGCTCCAAATATTTCAACATGCTTTCTATACTGAATATTTGATAAGTGAATATATGACATTGTGTTATATTATTATTTCTACTCTTTGCATTATATCAGTCATCATTTTCAGATTGTATTTTAAAGCTGCATTGTGTATCTTTTCTTGTTGAGGGTCTGCCACCTTCTTGTTTCTAAGGATATGTCACTGCTTTTTCTGTAATGTTCCACAGTATGACACTAAACAGCTTAACCTTACATGTATTCAGTTACAGGTGGTTTTATCGCTCAAAATACTTAGAAAAACAGGAAGTCCGACTCTTTTGGGGTTGTATTTCCACAAATCCGACCTATAACTTTGTGTCATTTGGTCTCCACGAAGATAGAAAGCTTTAATACCATGCTGTGAAACATCCCAGACAAAACATTGATATCACCACAGAGAAAAGCATTTGTCAGACCCTCCACCAGAAAAGTTACACCTTTAAAACCAGGGGGGGCAGGGCCTTCTCTGTGGTAGCTCAGACTTCCTCGTCTGAACAACCAGCACAGTGGAGTGTTTTAAGTTTCATCTTAAGACCCAGTTTTATCGTCTGGCATGAGTTGTGTGGTGTTGCATCTGAGCATTTATTCTGTCTAGAGCTGCAAGATTAATCACAATAGAACCAAAATCTGAATATGAATGGAAGTCTGCAATCTTTTTAAGTACCATAATTCCCTCCATGAATAACATCATATCCTTTCTTATTCTACATAAAACTGCTAACTCTGTAGTGTAGATTTGTACAAACATGTCAGTTGTTATTTCAGTCTTTTTGTTAATTCTTCTGGACATGTTTAAAATGTGAACTTTGAACAGAATTCAGAACATTTTATATCCTGCAAATAAAAGTGATTTAAAGGGACAGTTTTTGGACATAGGACCTAATTTCCTAGTTAGCCAGAGTGTTGGAGACGTGTGGAGACACTTTTTTAAATATTCCATCCAGTCCTTGTATTTGCAAAGGTTGCTGGTGTTAGGCTAGTGCATGTCAATGGCCATAGTTAGCCTGAAAATAAAAACAGTCTTTCCCACTCCACAAAGCACCCGAAGCAAATCTATTATTACGCCAGACTGTCGATGTAAATGTCTGTGTTGATAGAATAATGTTTGAAATAAAACTAACCTTAATTTAATCGCATGAATCGTTGCATGTTGAGGGACTATTTTCTCATATATCAGTCCGCCGCTGCCAAACTTTCTATTTACTATTCTATTTACTTCTAAAATTATTCTATCGACAGAGACATTTACATCGACAGTCTGGCGTTATATTTCCTTTGTCTTGCGTGCTTTGTGAAGTGGGTAAGACTGTTTTTAGTGTCAGGCCAACTATGGCCATTGACATGCACTAGCCTAGCACCAGTGACCCCTGCAAATACAAGGATTGGATGGAATATTTTAAAAAGTGTCTCCACATGTCTCCAACACACTGGTTCACTAGGAAACTAGGTTCTATGTTCAAAACTCAGAAATGTCTCCTTAATCTGAAAAAAAATTATAAGTCTGACTGTGTTTTACCTGCAGCAAATTGGACCTCGTTCATGAATGTTTTCTTAAAAAAACATTTGTAACTTCCAGTTTAAGAAGATGCTAAGAGAACTCTGTCAGATTCACAACATTCTTTTATGCAGCCAAATTCCTTCTTAAACTAATCTGCCTTGCATTTATTCAACTACAGGTGTTATTTATCACTCAAAACTTGATTAAAAACATCCTTTGTGAGTCTCCACAAATCTAACCTGTAATTTGGTTTGCAAGTCTCCATGGAGATGCTTAAGTTTATGGCCATACTGTGGAACATTCTAGGCACATCTCCATGGAGACAAGCAGGTTATGGACACTCCACCAGATGAGTTACATGGTGCACCTTTAAGAAACAAAATACATTTCTGGGTGTTTTCGAGAAAGGGGCAATATAACTTTAAAGCGTTTGAAGTGTAATTGTGCATGATATGTGTTTTTTAAGTATTCACTTTATTCACTTTATACCTTTGTTTAGAATCTTACCTTGAATCAGCTCTTTTTGTTGTCACCTCAAATTGTTTTAATTACATAGAGGAAAAAGTCAATAGTGTAATTTCCAGAACTCGAGAACATCAATTGCAATCTTATCTATTTTTTATATCTACTTTACCTGTAATTTTGAATATGTCAAGCTATTGGTTTCCCTAGAATTAAAAAAAAAAAGACTGATATATCCAGCAACAGAAATCAATATAGGCTTTAATTATTAAGAATCTCTGCTTTTCTTCTGTTACTTGTTTTTCTCGTGGATCTCTTCAGGTAAAGGTTTCATTGTTTCTTCTCTCCATTTCTCCTCCTCTCTTTTTCTCTTTCTGCTGCACTAACCTGACTCTGCAGACTGGATGTACGATGGTAAGAAGCCAGCTGCTCTTCACTCTTCTCCTTTATTTCAGTGTTTTATACTTGACCCATTGGCCCCGTCTGCTCCTTTGTCTCCACACATCTGCTTGAGTCCATGCACCAAAGGAAAAAAGAAATATTGCATCAGTTAAAGGGCTCATATTACACAATTTTCTGATCTGTTACAATGTTTCATCATCACAAACATACCTGGAGCTGTGTTTTGTTTCATTCACACATGTTTAACACACAAACACTCCATATTTAGGCTGTGTTCTTCTCTCAAAACAAAAAATACTCCTGTTCTACCTTGTGATGTGAAAGAAATGCTCCACTGTGTTTTAAAACGGCATACACCTTCAATAGAATCATTTGGAATTGCCAATCTCTACTGAACTAAAGGTAAAATATAGCTGTTAACTACCACTTTGTGACATCACAAGGTGGAACAGAGCATTTTGAGCTTTGGAGACATAGCCAGATGAATAAAAAAAGTTACTCAGATATATGGGAATAAAACACAACACAATTCTGGGTATGTTTTTGATGAAGTTACAACATTATAACATGGCTTCAACTTAACAAGAATCATGTTATTAGGTTCTTTTTTCAGACCAAGACTTTGTTTTCATACCTGACCATTTAGACTGTTCACTAGCGGTCTTCCTCAGAGTGGTCACGTGATGTTGCTGTGACATGTCCGGTCAAACTGATTTTGGTGCTGTCTTTTTATGGGAGGATGCAGGATGACAGCGCCATCTGCAGTCCGACTTCCTCAGGACAGTATCCCAGGTGTGTGAGAGTAAAAAAGCCCCCTTGTCCCAGTTTATACTCCCTGTTTTTTCACTCTCACACACCTGGGATACTGTCCTGGGGAAGTGGGACTGCAGATGGCGCTGTCATCCTGGTCTGAAAAAAGAACCTAATAACATAAATTATTGAAAAAATTACAGAACAGAAGAAATGTACCTCATTGGACTATTAACAAGAATTAATTTTGTGTAATATAGGACCTGTAAAAAAAATCATAAAGACAAAATCTAAATTTGTATTCAGATGGAGCTCTAAACCACACAGTACCATCCCTCCCTCCTTCTCTCCTCTCCACGCCTCCTGTCATCTCCTCTCCACCTCCAGGCCTGCCCCATCTGCTGCTGTCTGTCAGACTGCCATCACCTGCTCCCCTGTCCTCCTCTGTCCCCTCTGTGCCTGTATCTCCTCCCAGCTCTGACCCCCATGTGGATTGCACTGCATTCAGCCTCATATTTTTGCTCCATAAAGTCACTGCTCACAAAAGAAATATGCCAGTAAGACTAGTCTTTTTTTGGATTGATTAAAGGTACATTATGTAACTTTTTTGATGGATTGTATGCCAGCTGTTTGTCTCCATGGAGATGACACTGCTTTGCTTGGGATGTATTCATGAACCCAAGCATACGCATAGTAAATTTCAGGTGTTTTGTTGATCAGAAATACAGTGAAAAACCTGCTTCCTGTGAGCAGCATCTCCTCTCCACAGATCTGACATGATCTGGTGGTGTTTCCATGCTCATAAATACATAAATGAGCTTAATGCCATACTGTGGATTATTCTAGGCAAAGAGATAATAAGGAGACAAGTTCATTAGAAAAGTTACACAATGATGCACAATGTTGAACTTATCTGTCTTAATAACAAAGAGTTGTATAGTTTGCATCAAGTTTGCAGACAGCCTTAACAGTGCTAGTTCAATTCTGTAATTTTGGATATGGATTAGAGTTAATGATACATTGACACATAAATAAAATGATGTTATGGTAATGTAAAAATCAAACTTTTGCTTTTGTCTTGACAGAATGCACTCTAGACCGGGGAGGCAATCCTGCAACTTTGGTGAGCATCAACGAGGAAAGCCCCAATGGTAAGTTCAAAGATCAGTTACTCTTCACTTTTGCTGTAACTTATTGAGTTGTAAACTGTGCATTCAAACTGGCCCTGTGAAAGGCTGGCTGTTGTTATCAGTTTTGTGCAGTTTGATATGATGTTGTTTTTTTCGTAAGCAATATTTTATATAGTTTGGAAGTAGTTCTGACTGCAGGCAATGCAAAATGCTGCAAAATCTAAGAACAGACATCATAAATTCATATTATTACAATAAATTTTGCCTCACATTCAAATAATGTACATTTTACACCCCAGCCATTAATATTCAGCTCATAACTGCGGCCATGCCTCAATAGAAAGTCAATTCAGATTCAAATAGCTGCTATAAATGAGTGCAAGGTTGATTTGAAAATAACCAGATTTTGATTTGAGCTGTAACAGAACTGTACATGGGACAATCTGTCATTGTTAGTGTTATTTGTGAAGACTATTCCACAGATTCACCCCTTGGAATGACAGTCTGAGCTGTATGTTCTGGTGATCATAGACAGGTGGTTTTTCTGTGGTCCATCACCAGGTTACCTCTGGCTTTGGCTCGTGTGGTACTTTTCTAAATGGTCTTTATATTTAAAGGGACAGTCCAGAATTTTGGACATAGGATCTCATTTCCTAGTGAGCCAAAGTGTTGGAGACGTGTGGAGACACTTTTTAAAATATTCCATCCAGTCCTTGTATTTGCAGAGGTCGCTGGTGCTAGGCTAGTGCATGTCAATGGTCATAGTTAGCCTGTCACTAAAAACAGTCTTACCCACTTCACAAAACACCTGAAGCAAATCTGTTATTACGCCAAGCTGTTGATGTGAATATCTGTCTATAGAATAATTTTAGATGTAAAACCAACCTTGCATTTGAAGGATTTATGTCTGAGCAGCAGCGGCGAGTTGTACTTTCTGACAGAAAGTTTGGCAGCGGTAGATTGATATCACCTAGCACCTACCTTGCCGGCAAAGTAAAATTCCACTGCTGCTGAGAAAATAGTCCCTCAACATGAGACGATTCATGTGATGCAAGGTTAGTTTTATTTCAAAGATTATTCTATCAACACAGACATTTACATTGACAGTCTGGTGTAATAATAGATTAGCTTCAGGTGTTTTGTGGAGTGGGTAAGACTGTTTTTAGTGACAGGATAACTATGGCCATTAACATGCACTAGCCTAGCACCAGCGACCTCTGCAAATACAAGGACTGGATGGAATATTTTAAAAAGTGTCTCCACACGTCTCGAACACTCTGGCTTACTAAGAAATTAGGTCTTATGTCCAAAATTCCGGACTTTCCCTTTAATATACTCCTACAATGATGGGAAGGCAAGATCATTTAAATCAGACATACTCTTAAGGTTAATCATGTTGTTCACTTCCAAGAGTCTAAGCTTTTTCAGATATTAATAAAAGGTAAACCATTCTTGTAAATTTCTGTTTTCACCTTCCCCCATCTCTGCCCATGTCCCTGGTCTTACTTCCCATTATTGAAGACTCCAGGTCATGCATGTAGTGTTAAAAATCTTGCATGGACATTTCTCAACAATGGGAACACATAGTGGATAATCTGTCTTGCTTCTGTGAACTGCCACTATGGAGTTTTGAACAGGAAGCCACTTGTCCCATCTCTATTATTAAGCTGTTAAGCTGTTTTAGATCAATACTGCAGCTCATAATTAACTAAATATAAAATTACGATCTAATGCTTCTTGTAGTTCAATACTAAGAATCTAAAAAGAATCATCTATATAGACTTCTTTTTCAAATGAACCAATGCCGCTTTAGTTCATTTCTTTATGAAAACACACAAACTTATGAGCACACCTTCTCTGTATTTATCAAAAAGTGATACACAGGCGTAGTTTTTTGATAACATAACTCAATGCCAGCCCCAAATCATTTGCTTTTTCAGACTATCAGCCTTATCTTGCTTTTATTAAAAACTGTCTGTGCGGCTCTATCCTCAGTCCACACATGGCTTTTGGCGAATTGTCAGTTTTATGCCTTCTGCTTCTGAGGCTATTTATTTTGACTGGACTTTTCCATCATTTCCTCCATCGTCTGTAAGCACTATTAATAATGAACCACTCCAGGCTACACTAGCTATAAACGCATGTGTGACCCAAGATATTTCTGCTCTTGAGTAAGCCACGTACACGGGCTGTGTTGAAAAAATACAAAATCTGTTTTATTTCATTATTTAGAGCAACGCACAAATGTAACAGGTGGTGAGATTGATGGAGACAGTACAGGAAAAACAAGTGTTGTACCAAAACCATGTTAAAGCTGCATTGTGCCACTTTTCTGTCAAATGCTTTTCTCCATGGAGATGTTCTGTAATTTCCGGACTCTAAGCCGCAACTGTTTTCTCACACTTTGAACCCTTTGGCTAATACAACGATGCAGCTAGTATATGTACGGGTTATTTGTTTGGCACATTGTCCATTCATATATACGGTCTCTGGTTAGGCAACAAAGGGGACCTGACGCAAAACAGTGCGCCGCGGGACACATTTTGAAAGCTCATTGCGGGTGGGAGCTTGACTGCACAATGCAGGAGCGGGCGGTGGGATGATAAACTGCAGTCCTGCAAACAAAATATGAGTGTAAAGTAAAATATACAAATGATGAATGTTTGCCTATCATACATCATTTGTATGATAGGCATTGTATATTATTTGGCATTAAGAAAAACATTTTAAACAGCCTAAATTTGCAGATGTGGACTAATCTCGCACACATTTTAGACCAGGGGTGTCAAACATACGGCCAGGGAGCCGAATCCGGCCCTCCAAGACCTTTAATCTGGCTCTCGGCTGATTTTCTACTAAACTATTTTAAAGATATTTTCTATTAAAATATTGGTAATTTTCTGCGCTGCTTAGCATAGCAGCGTCTCCAGTGTGTCTGTGCGAGGACACCTCCCACCAGAGCAGCACAAACGATGACTCTTTCCAAACACTCTTAAAGGAAAGTGTTGACCGTGACACCCTCATCAGCAAAATGTCAAAAATGAGAAAAGTGGACGCCAAGTGCAGGATTTTGCAAGAAAAATTGAGTTATTCCTATTTGCATACAAGTTATTGTTAAAACATTGTGTTGAAATTGCATTTTTCTTAAAGTTTCAGATTCATATTATTATAATATTTTGTAAAAGAAAGATTTAAAAAAGATTTATGTAATAGATTTGTTTTTCTCTGCACAAATATTTTAATTTATTGCTATTTTTGGGGAATATATGCCATGAGTTTTCTGATCCGGCTCCTTTGGGATCAAAGTAGGTTGTATACAGCCCCAGGACCAAAATGAGTTTGACACCCCTGATTTAGACAATTCCTTTCCACTTCTCCGTGTTTGATAGAGCCTAAGAAAGCAAACCTCCCCATCTTGCTGGACTTGCGGACGGGAGCGGGACAAAATATTGTAGATGGGGTGGGAGTGGGAATAAAAATTACAATTCTTTGTGGGAGCGGGCGGAAGCGGGACTGAAAATTCTGTCCCACGCAGACCTCTATTTGGCAACACTGCAAATGCGCGTGCAGCCTGAGTGCAGAAAGTTCCACTATCTGTGCATTTAACATGAAATTACAACATTAGCTAGGGCTGTTGTCAGTGCACTAAAACTATTTGCTGTGTGATAAAATAAGTTATGATGCTTAATTAACATTAGTGAGGGGGATACGTCTTACCCGTATGTGTAAATGACGAGAAGAATCATCTCAAACTTCAGTAGCCGGACATCCACTCATACCTGATTGACAGAAATAGCCCAGCCCCTGAGAGAGTCTGAAATCTGCTGAAATCCTCCAAGACACTGACATGATCCCAAACTGGACAGCGGCTCTTTCTGCAGGAGACATGCACTATAGAGTGCGAGGAGAGACGCGGGCGATGAGCTGAGGAAGATGCACATTTGATTGTGTTTTGAACAGGTTTTTTTTGCACTTCATACACACACCCTCCTCATGTAAAACACAGGAAGAAATGCAGATGATGCGGCTTTTAAGTTAAAGGCAATTGATGTGACTGTGGAAGAAGGAAATAGAGATGGTGAGACTTTGGCGATGACAGCTTGAAGAAGTGACTCAATGCAAAAAGATGACAAAAGCTTTCAAAGGCAATAAAAGCAGATGGCCCTTGATGGCACTTGAAGACGTGGACACCTGTGGCTAACAGACAGGTGTGGCCTATATATGTACTTTTTTTTTTCTTTTAAAATTCAGATGATGCAGCTTATATTCAGGTGCCCTCAATAGTCCGGAAATTACTGTACTTGCTTTGTCTGGAATGCTCCACAGTATGGTATTAAACCTTTCTGTTTTCATGGAGACCAAACGATAAAAAGATTAGTTAGACGTCAGATCTGTGGAGAGAGAACCCCACTCACAGTCAGATTGCCTGTTTTTCTAGGTGTTTTTCTAGGTCTGTCTTAATTATTTGACCATAATTAAGACAGAGCTGTTCAATGTCAAACTGTGTGGAACATTCCAGGCAGAACAGTGAAATAAACTGGTGATGGACCCCCAACCAAAAAACTTACATGGTGCATCTTTCAAATAGTAAACTAGGATAGAGAAATGAGTAAGATACAATTAAAAGTTTATTGACTATAAACAGATGCTGAGAGGAAGAGAGGTCAGATATTAGATGGTTCTACCGCTGTGATTTCTGAAGTGATTTAAACAGATTTAAACAGAAAGAAATATTTGAAGCAACGTTGTGTAACATTTCTGGTGAGGGATACATGGAGATAATCAGGTAAAGCTCCAACGTGGACCATTACAGACAAAGGAAAGTAAAGTTATGAGTCAGGTCTGTGGAAAGGCAAGCCCGTTCATAGTAAGAAGACCTGTTTTTTATGTATTTTAGAGCTCCTAATGAAAAAGTGTTTTTACTTTAGTTTTATTTATTAGTCAAATGTTACACTGTGGATCTTTAAATTTGCTTTTTTATTTAAAATACACATTGTGCAAGTTATAAATGAAAGTTGTACAATTTTTCTTTTACTTTTTACATTTGCTCCCATCTTATTTTGGGAATAAGGAGTGTTGTAAAATGGCCAATAAGTAGCTGTGTTCAAGTGTAGCAGGACTCACTGAGGCATAAAGCAGACCTGTGCTGCTCCATTGGCTCAGGTCACTTCTCCTCTTCTCTCTCTCTGTTCCCGTTATCTATCTATCTGTCTCTGTCCTCTCTCTTTGTGTACCCCCGCCCTCTCTTTCTCTCTCACACACACTCTCTCACCCTCACCCTTTCTCTCACTAAAGCCTAAAGCAAGCTTGTGCAAGTTGATTGGCTCAGGTCACTTCTCTCTCTCTTTCTCTGTTTCCCCTCACTATCTATCTATCCGTCTCTTCTCTCTCGTTCTCTTTGTCTTTGCGCTTCCCTCTCTATCTTTCCGTCTCCATCCTCTCCCTCTCTCTCAATGCCCCACTTCTCTCTCTTCCCGTCTCTGTCGCCCCTTTCTCTCTCTCACTCTTTCCTTCCTCTCTATCTGTCCGTCTGTGCCCTTCCTCCCTCTCTCCCTCACCCTCTTTCTCACTGAAGCATAAAGCAAACTTGCGCAAGTCGATGGACTCCGGTCACTTCTCCTCCGTCTCTCTCTTTGTTCCCCTTCTATATGTTCTTTTCTCCCCTCCTCTCTACCTATCTATCTCTCTCTTTCTCCCGCACCCCTCTCTCCGTCCTCTCTTTCCTCTTGCCCTCCGTCACCCGTACCCACTCTCTGCAGCTTTTCACCGTGTTTGCCATCTGCATTTACTCTGCAGTGCCGATGGAGAAGCCTGTTCGTGCTCACAGAGAAAATGTGAAATGCATTTGCCTAAAACACGTCTTGATGTTACTTGCGCAGTATTTCAGCAGCCATTCCCCAAATAGTTCAGGTGCGATTATCTTCTCTTCAGTTTTCCGTATTGAACATGCTGATACACATTAGACACATGAGTCATATTTGCATGGTTATTTTTTTTTTTTTACAGCAAGATGTTCTGCTGGAGGTTTACAAGGGTCTTGTGTCTTCAAATATGTTATTGCTTTGGCATTGAAAATATCATCATCTCCATGGAGACAAGCAGGAGATGTCAGCAGGCTAGTTACAGGTCAGATCTGAGGAAGAGGTAATCCCACTCATATTACATAACATGTTTATTTCTATTTTTTAGCAACACCCATGTTTCAGTAAGTCTGCATATGTAGGCTGTTTTGCTCTTATTTTCCGCAGTATGACATTAAATTTACCGTTCTCCATGGAGACTACTAGAGTGGGCTGCCAGGTCATGTTATAAGTCACATCTATGGAGAGCGAGCCCCGTTTATTGTAAGAATGTGTGTGTTTTTTTTTTTTTTTTCAAGATATTTTAAGGTAGGCTGGAACGTAATGTAACTGTTGAACATTCAGAAAACATCACCATGACACAAGCAGGTGGCAGACTCTCCACCGGAAAAGTTGCATAGTGCAGCTTTAAAGTTCCTATATTATGCAAAATTTAATCTTGTCAGCTTTCAAGGAACAGTCCAGAATTTTGGACATAGGACATAGGACGTGTGGAGACACTTTTTTAAATATTCCATCCAGTCCTTGTATTTGCAGAGGTTGCTAGGGCTAGGCTAGTGCATGTTAATGGCCATAGTTAGCCTGCCACAAAAAAACAAAAAAAAACAGTCTTACCCACTCCATAAAGCACCTGAGGCAAATGTATTATAACATCAGATTGTCGATGTGAATGTCTGTGTCAATAGAATTATTTTAGAAATAAAACTAACCTTGCATTTGAAGGATGTATGTCTGAGCAGCAGCAGCGAGTTGTACTTCCTGATAGAAAGTTTGGCAGCGGTGGACTGATATCACCTAGTACAGGGGAAATTGAGTTTGTATAAGAGCCATGGCAAGCCTTAGATGAGGTACAATTAGATGCCTATAAAACATAAACCATTATCCATTTATTAGTGTACAAAGTTAGAAATCAAAATGATACATGTACAATGGTAAAAGGCATTTAACTTATTCAGCATAATGCATGTAATTCAGACTTCCCTTGACGAGCTACTTGGAAGGGGGTGGAGAGCTACCAGTAGGTCCCGAGCTACAGGTTGGAGACCCCTGACCTTGCACCTATTTTTACCTGCAAAGTAAAATTCTGCTGCTGAGCAAGGTTAGTTTTATTTCAAACATTATTCTATCAAAACACACATTTATATCGATAGTCTGGCGTAATAATAGTAGGGGTGTCAAATTATCGCGTTAATTGCGATTAATTAATTACAGTCATATTTAGCGCGTTATGTTTTTTAATCGCGTTAATCTCATTTTTAATCTCTAAATTTACAGTTTCTGTATGCGAGTTGCTTTATTATAAAATCTGTTTTTATGTGTTGTTGGGACAACAACACACACACACACACAAAAAACACATTCATTATTTTTTTTTCGGTAATTCCACTCATTGCCGGAAACCCACACAAAACGCGCGCAGTAAGAGCGATGTAAACGTCATGTTAACGTTTGCCGCGTTAGTCGCACAATGGACGAGGTCGAAGAGCCAGTAGAACAGAGGCAGCAGCGCACAGGTAAAAACACATTCGTGTCTTGGAAATTCTTCTCCTGACGTGAAATATAAAAGAAAATAACAAATATAAAATCGCCTACAACTTAAATGTCACTGGTGAAAACAACCTGCATAGGCTCATGATGTTTGCACTACTGTCCTATACACACACAAACACACACAAACACACACAAACACAAACACACACAAATGCACACAAACACAAACACACACAAACACAAACACACACCTTCATCATCGTCATTAACCTGAGAACGTGTGGACCACGTTTCCTTCCATAGTTACTGCGCGGACACCGACGTGCTCCCGTGCGCCGCGTACGTTTTCTCGCGTACGCTGCGTAAACCGCGCTTCCTCCTGTGCGCCTCTAAACCAGAACTAACACCAAGACTAAAACCAGGACTAACCCAGTCCAGGACTAAACCAGGACTAAACCAGGACTAAAATCAGAACTAAAACCAGTGATCTCATATATAAAGCATTTCTCTATCAATAATATTTTTAATATGGTTAAGGAAAGACTGGACTTTTTATCATCTTTAAGTAGACAAAAGTTATTATGTTCAGATTTCCTCATCTTTGCTACTTTACAGCAAACAGTTTCTTATTCATGGAGACTTGGGATCAACAGTCAATTTGAAGAGATTTGTTAAACAATAAATGACTTTATAAAGTCACTTTTTTTGTTCTATATCAGTCTTTTGATCTGCCACAATAATGTAATAATGAATTTAAATGAAAATACCTCAACTTGAAGGCTTTTCTTGGCATTTTTTAGGTGAGATTAAAAAGAGATTAATTAGATTAATTAATTACAGATCATAATTAATTAATCTCTCAATTTTTTTTATCGCATGACAGCACTAAATAATAGATTTGCTTCGTGTGCTTGTTTTAAATGGCAGGCTATCTATGGCCATTGACAAGGCCTGGCTGAAATATTCACATGACATGCACTAGCCTTGCACCAGCGACCTCTGCAAATACAAGGACTGGATGGAATATTTAAAAAAGTGTCTCCACACGTCTCCAACACTCTAACTAAGCTAACTAGGAAATGAGGTCCTATGTCCAAAATTCCGGACTGTCCCTTTAAGCCATGTTACAATGTTGTTACCACCTCAAAAACAACACCTGGGGTTGTGTTTTGTTTCATTCACACATGTTTGAGTAAGGTTGTATTATTAGGCTGACTACATCTCTCAAGCTCAGAATGCTCTGTTCCACCTTGTGAAGTGGTACTTTTCAAGTTAACAGCTACCCTTTAGTAGGGATTGACAATTCCAGGGCTGAAATTATCCAAATGATTCTTATGAAGGTGCATGGAGCTTAAAAACACAATGGACCACCACATGACATCACAAGGTGTCTCTGTTTAAAAGAAAACCTAAAGCCTAAATATGCAGGGTTTGTGTGTTAAACATGTGCGAATGACACAAAACACAACTCCAGGGATGATTTTTATGAGGAAACAACATTATAACAGATGGGACAATAGCATAATATTGGACCTTTAAGATTGTTGTTTTATTTTCCTTGTTTTAGCGCTACCTTAGTGTTTCATACTGTATGGAATAGTACATGGTTTTAATGCTCACCACTTCTTATGACACGTGAGTAGAAATACCCTGTATATGACAATGATCTTCACTGCTCTCGTCTGTACACACAGTTCTCTCTCATCAGCTCACAGTCCCTGGAGTGTGATTGGCTGTTTCTGTATTCCATTGTTAAGGGCATTCGTCAGTGGAATGGCGTCTAATTCACACGACCAAACTGCCTAGAGCTGCACGATTTGAGAAGAATATATAATTGCAAAAAATATATATATAATCTAATTTGTGATTTATGTTTAAAGTTCTGTTAAAGGTTCACTGTGTAACTTTTGTGGTGGTAGGTCTGACATCTTCTTGTCTCCATGGAGATGTTATTGCTTTGTCTAGAATGTTCCATGGTAAAGATTAAACCTGTCTATCTCCAGGGAGACAACAATAGGCTCCATTACAGGTCAGATCTATGGAGAGAGAACCCTATTCAAAGAGAGAATATTGCATTTTTGAGCAATAGAAACACCCGTAATGAATAAACGCTAGATGGATGTGTTTAATATCATAATGTGGAATATTCCAGGCAAAGCAGTAACTGCTCCATGGAGACAAGCAGGTGACTGACCCTCCACTCGAAAAGTTGCACAGTGCACCTTTAATGTGCCCAGAACAGTTGATGAAAATACTGAAAAACTAATCCAAGAATCATATATTTATTCAACGCTAAACTACACTGTAAGCACTTTTTTTACACAGATTTAGAGAGGATATTGAGTTGTTTGTGGAGGAAAAATTGCAGCCTTTGCGATTTGCTAATTGTGTCCATTCAAATTTCGATTTGATTGCGCTTAAAGGTGCACTGTGGAACTTTTCCAGTGATGGGTCAATCAAATGCTTTTCTCCATGCAGATGTATTGCTTTGTTTAAGATGTTTCACAGTATAACATTAACACTTTTTATCTTCATGGAGACCAAATCAGACCAAGTTACAGGTCAGATCTGCGGAGAGGCAAGCCCCACTTACAGTCAGAAGGCCTGGTTTTCTAGGTATTTTTGAGCTATAATTTAATTGAGTAATTTAATGAATGTCACACTGTGGAACATTCCAGGCAGAGCAATAACATGTCCATAGAAAAGGGGGTAATGAACTCCATCCCAAAAGTTACATAATGCACCTTTAATCTTGCCTCCCTAACTCTTCCTCACCTACTTCCTCCTCAGCACAGCGCAGCAATTTGGATCTTTGAGAAACTGAAAACGCGCGAGACGGAGGTAGCGCTAATCTCCATTATAAAGTTCTCATTTACCTGGGATATGGGTCTCTCCTGGCTCTGTCTTATGACTATTTATTGCCTCAGAATGAAATTACCTTATACCAGGCAGTTATAGAATGTAAAACAGCCAGCACTACACAGATCCCATACAAATGACATATACTAGAATGGCACTTTTGCTAAAATCAACATCATGTGGCTTTATTTTTATGGCTCAAGTCAAGAAGAATAAATGTTTGTCTAAAAAAGGAAGTGGAAGGAAATAGGTTTCTCTCTTAAAGGCCCTATATTACGCAAAATTGACCCTTGTGAGCTTTTAGCGATGCTATAATACTGTTACCTAATCAAAAGTGACGCTGAATTATTAGTCTGTCTACCTCTCCACAGATCAAAACGCTCTGTTCCACCTTATGATATTATGTAGTGGTAGTTTTCAAGGTAATAGCTACATTTTACCTTTTGTTCAGGAGAATTTGGCAATTCTAGGGCTGAAATTATCCGAATTATTCTAGTGAAGGTGTATTCTGTTTGAAAGAAGAACTCAGCTTAAATATGCAGGGTTTGTGTGTTAAACATGTGTGAATGAAGCAAAACACAACTCCAGGTCTGTTTTTTGATGAGGAAACAACATTATAACAATAATAAAATAGCAGAATATGGATCCTTTAAACTAAGGGTTATCAAACTGAGGCCTGTGGGCCAACTCCAGGCTATTTATATGAAGTATTTATATTCATATTTAAATAATTATATGACGTATTTACATTTGCCACCGTATTTGCTGCAGAATTTTCATCACCTGACAATCTTGAGAATGAACAGTGACAGTCGCACGTGTGAGAACTATAGTGCAGTTAAGAACAGAAAAATGGCGAGTGTTAAAGAACGAAAACTTGAGAGAGAATGCCGAGTTTTCAAAGAATAGTGGACGACTGATTATTTTTTTTGTTCAGTGTAAGGACCCTGCGGTTTGTCTCATAAAGAAAATGTGGCGGTTTTCTAAGAATATAATCTGCGTCGTCGGCCGACCCGACCCCGGCTCCCATCATAATCAGGAGTCATAATGTGGCCCCCAGAGAAAAAAAGTTTGGTAACCTCTGCTTTAAACTGTCACAATTTGATAATGTGATAGGAACTAAGGTGGCCACAATAAAATCAGTGTATCAACCATAGTATAGTAACAGTCTGTTCATAGTTCATGAGAAAAAGTCAAACGCAACAAATACCCTTTCTAAAATATTCATATTGTTTCAAAAGTGTTTAAGACTAAATATTTCATGAATTTATTTTCAATTTACCATTTTCTTAGCCTTAGGTTTTGGACATAGGCAGTCCCAGAATCACTAGAGTGTAGTATCGAATGTAGTACTAATCGATGCTAAAACCTGTAATGATATTTAAGTATCGATGCTAAAAAAGTCACATTCACAGGACAAAATGAACCATTCCTGAATAGCTTTAAAATGATCTTCAGCTGTATCAGAACAAGGATACAGGATACATGGATACAAGGCCACATGGTAGTAAAAAAAATAAATAAATATCAACATTTAAAATGAAATTCTATTCTAAAGTCTCTGGTGGCTTGGGAACGCCCTGGGGTCCCCCCGGAGGAGCTGGAGGAAGTGTCCAGGGTGAATTAAGTCTGGGAGTCCCTGCTTAGATTAGACTGCTGCCCCCACGACCCAGCCCCGAATAAGCAGAAGAAACTGGTTGGATGAATGGAATTTCTATTGTTTAAATAAAGACATTATACCATATTTTCCACACTATTAGGCGCTCTGGATTATAAGGTGCACTGTCATTGATTGGTCTATTTTCAAACTTTTTTCACAAATAAACTGCACCTGATTATAAGGCGCATTAAACGAAACACAACAGTTCGATGGGTCAGTGGGACTTTGTTTGGCGCGTTCACAGTGACTCTCGGCTTTATTCCGGAGGGTGCTGTCTGGGAGCGCTGGATTGTCGGCGTGTTCGCAGTGACTCAGTTGTTCAGTTGTGTCTAGAAGTGGCACATTGCACTCGCTTTTTGTTTTCGTTCCTTCGTTCCGTTCCTCGTCCGCGTGGAGTGATGAGTGTGGCTGCGGGTGTTTTTCGCCACGCGGTCGCTGTCTGCTCCGTGCGTGTTTGCGTGCGCTGCGGGTGGTGCGGCTTTGTACTTGGATTCGTGTATACGGCGCTCTGGATTGTGGGGTGCACAGTCGTTTTTTGATGGGGTTGGAGGCTTATGAGCACGTCCATAGTGTGGAAAATATGGTACACTTTCAATACACTCATCTGGATCATTTCAACCCTAAAACTGCCCATCTCTACTGAGCTAAAGGTAAAAGGTAGCTGTTAAGTACCGCTACTTGACAATACAAGGTGGAACAGAGCGTTTTGAGCTTTGGAGATATAAACAGACTAATATTAAAGGATTACTCAAACATGTAAATGAATGAATGAAACAAAACACAACTTTGGGTATGTTCTTGATGAAGTAACAACATTATAACATGACCTAAAAGCTCACAGGAGTCAATTTTCAATAATATAGGACCTTAAAGCAAACACAAATGTTTTTAAACGCAACCATCCAAAACCTTTCTGTACTTCTTTGGCGAAAATAGATTAAATTGGCAAACTCCACAAACTAATTCCTTTTCTTTGGCTCCTTCTTTATTTCATTTGGAGCTGGTTTTCGCTTCACGGGGCTGGTATTCACGAGAGAGGCAGCCCTATGCTCAAACCAAGCCTAACCTGTTTAATTTATCCAATGACAGGTTCCGGGCACACGCTAACCCAACGCACATTTCTGTCTCTCTGCCCCCCTGTTCATCCGGCTCTCATGTGTGCTAAATCCAAGAGCGGTTAATCTGATTGAGAGGAGTTTTATCTTATTGTGTCAGTGTGTGTGGATACAAGAGAGAGAAGAGGGGAGGAGGAGAGGAGAGGGGATGGCTCTACTCATTGTTTCCCTACAAAAGCGTGGGGAATCTGTCTGCAAATGAAGATGCTGCAATGATGTTTATCTTATCGAATTTTGTAATATAAAACAGTTGCTTTAAAGAAGACCTATTATGCTCAAAAGACTTTTCAGAGCTTTTAGGCATTTTTTATTTGTTTCCTCTTCTCATTTATTGTTTTAAAGTTGTGTTTTTGAGTTGAGAAATCTTTAATCACTTATTTTCAAAATGCCGTATTGCTGATCAATGTTTTTATCACCTCTGGCATACACCCACTGCTCTCTACTCACTTCATTCTCCAATTTTATTTTCTTAATCAGTGATACGTGTAGGATTCAGCAGTGCCGTGGAGTAATTTTGTTACAAATGGGGAAAAAAAATAAAATCACTTCTCACTAGGGATGGGCATGATTAGTCGAATAATCGATAATTGATCATTAAGAATTTCATCGATTATGTTCATTTTAATTGACAAACCGAATGTAGGTTGCTGTGCGTAGTGTGACCAAACAGGGGTCCGTACATGTAGCTCTCTGCACTCAGAAGGAGCGACACACAAACAGTCGGTCAGTCTGCAGTGTACCGAAGCACAAATGCGTATTTAACGATGACTTGTACAAGAAATTCCACACTTTCCGTTGTGTTCGGGACAAGTGTGAGGCCATGTGCACAGTGTACAAAGCAGCATATATGTTTCAGTGTCCAGTGGGAAAAAGTTTTGCCAGGTGAGAGTCGCGCAATGTCGATGACGAAGCCCCACCTCCCACCCCCCGTGCGGTGTCCTGGTTTTCACAAACGCAAATATGGTCACACTAACAATCCGTGTATCATTCGTTCATTCGTTTTTCAATATAAAACCAAAAATAAGAAAACGAAAAAACAACAGTTTTCTTCGTTATTTGTCTCCAAAACCAAAATGAAAAAACGGATAACGATTCGTTTTTTTCAGTTTTCGATTTTTTGTTTACATGAAGAATGGAAAAAACAGATAACGGCCGTTTCCCGTTTACGTGACTTCCGTGACTGCGATGCCGGACTTTTGCACAGCATACGGACTGAACCGGAACTGATCCAGGTCCGAGACCAGAGCGGGACTGAGACCGGGACCAGACCGGGACCAGAGCGGGACTGAGACCGGGACCAGACCGGGACCAGGGCGGACTCCGAGCTTTGACTCCGAGCCTCCACGGGGTCCGAGCCTCAGCTTCGAGCTCCGGCCCTGCCGTGGGCTCTGAGCCTCTGGTCTGGTCCCGGTCTTGTCTCGGTCTCGGTCTCAGGCCCGCTCTGGTCCCGCTCTGGTCCCAGTCTCACCGCATACGGACTGAATCAGGACGGATCCAGGTCCGAGACCAGACCGAGCTGCTCTGGTCCTCCGCGCTCAAGAACCGCGGCTGGTTCCGAGGTGGTGCAAAGCCTCCGACTGACGCATTCACACCAATGAAAATGAATCGAACTAAGAGCTTTTTGTTCAAATGGACCAGGTCCGGGACCAGACCGGGACCAGAGCGGGCCTGAGACCAAGACCGAGACAAGACCAGGACCAGACCGGGACCAGACCGGAGGCTCAGAGCCCACGACAGGGCCGGAGCTCGAAGCTGAGGCTCGGACCCCGTGGAGGCTCGGAGTCAAAGCTCGGAGTCCGCCCTGGTCCCGGTCTGGTCCCGGTCTCAGTGACGCTCTGGTCCTGGTCTGGTTCCGGTCTCAGTCCCGCTCTGGTCTCGGTCTCAGTCCCGGTCTGGTTCCGGTCTCAGTCCCGCTCTGGTCCCGGTCTGGTTCCGGTCTCAGTCCCGCTCTGGTTCCGGTCTCAGTTCCGGTCTCAGTCCCGCTCTGGTCCCGGTCTCAGTCCCGCTCTGGTCTCGGACCTGGATCAGTTCCGGTTCAGTCCGTATGCGGTGCAAAAGCAGTGCAAAAGTCCGGTATCGCAGTCACGGAAGTCACGTAAACGGGAAACGGCCGTTATCCGTTTTTTCCATTCTTCATTTAAACACAAAATCGAAACCTGAAAAAACGAATCGTTATCCGTTTTTTTTAATTTTGGTTTTGGAGACAAATAACGAAGAAAACTGTTGTTTTTTCGTTTTCTTATTTTTGGTTTTATATTGAAAAACGAATGAACGAATGATACACGGATTCACTAACCTGTATTCCACTGAGTCGTGCCGCATTAGCGCACAAGAGCTGTTTTTTTTTCTTCACTTAATTTATGCAAATTAGCGATGCGGTTTTAAGTTTCGTTGTGCAAAACTGCATTAAACACATTATAATGTCAAACGGGCTGATGTGGCTCTACAGTGATTACAGTTTATATGTCGTAAAGTTGAATTTATTTATGCAGATTAGTAGTGCAGATAGTAATAATAATGATGATACATTTTATTATAAAAAACGTTTATGATTAATCAATAATCAATCGTTAATTCTCCCGACGATTGATTAAGAAAATTTAATCGAATGCCCATCCCTACTTCTCACTAGTGTGATGTGCAGCTATCCATCGGAAGTGCTGACAACTTCACAGCTCCTTGTCGTGATAAAGACCTCAGCTCCTACTGGGCAATGCATTTTTCTACCATGGTCAGCGGAGTTGTTTTAATCTGCCTTTTATTTATATAGATACATAGTTTCCTAGTACCTTACTGTTTAAATTGTTTTTGCATATAGGTTTTGGTCAGATATGTGGTCAAATTTTATGGATATTTATACATTTTGAGAGTTTTTGCCACGCCTCCTTTTTCTCTGACTTATAGACTGGCAGGGCATGTCTTAAGACCAAGAATTTCAATGTTTCCCACAGTATGTGAAGATTCTGTGCACAGAGAAGAAGTGAGGAGGGGGGGAGTGGTGTGCTGAGATTCCATGCGACGACCGTAGTTTTGTGAGGATTCACTTGGAGGGACGTAGTCAAGGCAGGGTTGTTGTGAAGGTGGCCGCCTTAACTAAATAAATAATAAAGTGCTGCAGGAAAACACAGAATTTCTTGCAAGGAAAATTTTATCCAAGCTAAGTTTACACAGCTCACTAAAGTAAACACTAGGGTTGCATGTTGAAAAAGTCAAACTGAAATGTGTGACAACTATTTCAACTGCAAGTAGATTTGTGGTTGAATATTATAAACATGCCCAAGAACAGTGAAATTTGACAGCAGACTGACAAAAGCCATGGTCAACTAAATTCATTCAGAAAATGTCATGCATTTCAAAACATCTTTGTAGAGGTCTAAATTACAGGCCTAATACTTTTCTCGTAAAAAGAAAGGGTATTTTGTTGTATGCAGGTCTGATATTATGGAAAATTGACTCTTGTGAGCTTTAAGCCATATTATTATGCTGTTATTGCTTCAAAAACATACCTGGAGTTGTGTTTTTTTCATTCTCACATTTGAGCAACCTTTTATTAATAGTCTGTCTACATCTCCAAAGCTCAAAATGCTCTGTTTCAACTGTAATGTTATGAAACCAGTTCAAATGTATGATTTTGATTCACTTCTGCTGTCCATCTCTATTCACTTCTCAGTTTTTATGTCATGAGGTAATTATTCATTAAAAAAGAAGAGGATGAAGACCACTTGACAAACAACAAACAAAATATTGCTTACTAAAGATAATTTATGACAAATTAAATAAGTTTAGTGTACATAGAATAATATTTGATTGGTATTTTCTAGTTCATAATCCACTTTGACTTTCCAAATGCATATACATCATTCACTTCACTCCCATAGCTTCAAGGAAACGTGATGGCCAATTACAACAAAACCCCCTCAAAAACCAGTGCATGTTGAGTCGAGAATCACACAAATATTTTCAAATGATGCCAGTTGTTTGAACATCACAAAAAGCCTTTGAATTAGTAAGACACAACAGACGAATGAATGTACTTCTGAAGGGAAAGCTCTTGAGTGGTTTGTGTAGAAACCGCTGTGTTAAGCATTCATGTTCTTTGCTTTGGTTTTCCATTCAAAAAGCATTTTGTTATTTTATACATTTTAAAGTTTGAGTCTTCTGTCTTGTGGGCTGTGATTGGTTGATGTTGTACTATGAAAGAGGGAGTGGTAGAGGACTTTTTGGAGCTTTCATTAACTTTTTATAACGTTGTTCCCTCCTCACAAACATGCTTGAAATGGTTTTATATCATTCATGCATGTCTGAGTACCGTATTTTTCGAACTATAAGTCACTCCAGAGTATAAGTCACACCAGCCAAAAATGTGTAATGAAGAAGAAAAAAACATTTTAATGATATTTTAATAGATGCATGAGCTGTCGTCAGACTCGGCATCAGCTCCAGTTAGAATTATTCCAGCTCTTCTGAATCCCGACAGGATGGTTTCAGTTGTTACTGAAGTCCAGGCTTTGTTGATCTATTCAGTGACTTCCAGGAAAGTTGCATGATGCACCCTCCTGGTTGTCACAAGTTTCTCGCTCACTCAAAACTGTCTCTCTGCTGTTCGATTACCGTTTTCGGCTGCATATTTTGTTATGTGCAGCTTGTAATCTGCAAAATATGATTTTCTTTCTTTTTGTGTTCAGTCTTCTCAGTCGGCTTTAAGTTTTAAATTTTCAGTGGTACAGAAGTAATGGTGCGATGGACTGACATGATACCAGACAGGACAATGGCTCTTTCTGTAGGAGACATGCGCAGTAGAGCCAAGTGACAGTGGTACAGGAGTAACAGGATTAGCAGATACTGACACACAAGCCTGGAGTGCCCTCTCACAGCTGTCAGTGTGAAAATGTTAATATATTGTTAATGTTAAGTCGCAGGACCACCCAAACCATGAAAACAAAAAAACAAAAAACTGCAACTTGCAGTCAAAAAAAATACGGTAATCTTGCGATCACTTCCAGGCACTATTCGATCCCGTCCTTACTGTAACCTTACTGTGATATGCAGTACTTTCAGGATGCGCAGTGATTGCATTGTGATAATGCTCTGAAGGGGGAGGTGACTTAGTTTGGGGACCAAGGGAGCAGGGAGTGTTAAAACAAAACTAATTAAACATTTGAATTTGTTGTTTTCAGCAAATATATTTTCAAAACAATTAAAAGTAACATGAATATCTATGTATGACAATGTAATACCCCATCTTTTATGTAATGACACTTAAAGAAGCTACTATATAATCATTATTTTTAATCATTTTGAGTTTTTTTTTTTATGAAGTTCTCCAATCAAAAAATAAATAAAAACTCTTTTATGTATTCCCTGACACAGAGTTGAGAGTCCAATCATTCTTTATGGCAGTAGTTCCAAGTTGTTGTCAGTCTCAGCCCTTTGCTGATCTCTTCACTTGTTTCTTTATAGCAATAGTAAAGTATTTATTGGAATCATTTTCTTTGAGGCAGACGATGTCATTAAAGTTTGTAAAATATGCAGTGTTTGGAGAGATCACGGAGATTGACTTAAAATGTTGACTTACATTGAAAACATTACTAAAAAGAGAGAGAGACTTAAGAGAGATGTTTCTTTCTTTTCTTCTATCCTTCAGTAAGTGTCACTGGGCCTGTCAGGAGCAGTTGAGTAGAACTATTCTGAACCGTGACCCTAGGAGTACCTAAGAAGAGTGGAGTAGAGTAGTAGAGTGTAAGCAAATGTGGTCATACCTGCTTTCCACTGCCCGCTCTTGTCTGATCTCTGAAGCTGAGCGGGGCCGGACCTGGTTAATACTTCTACTGAGATCATTGGGAGTAGTGGGTGCCACAGTGAGGCAGCAGTGGTTTTAGTGTGAGTGTGTGTGTGTGTGTGTTGGTGGTGGCTGGAGGGCCGATTGCACAGATTGGCAGTATTGCTTATGCCCCTGGGAAGTTGTGGCTGCTGCAGCATACTACCACTGAGTATGGAGTGGAGGAATAAAGCAATGTAAACCTCTTTGAGTGTCCAGAAATATAGCGCTGTGTAAACTGAATGTATTGTTATTATTAAAAGCTTTGTGTTCTTGCGGATAACTCAAGTATCCAGTGGAAACCTATAGAGATGGAGAGAGAGGGAGCATGCAATTTTCTCATGGCACATCTGGGAACTGAACCTCAGACTTTCTTGCTGCTAGAAGCGAATACAAGGGCTGGCAATCACAAGGTCCCTCACGATTCAATATGGTACACTATTGTTTCCCAAAGAATGGATCATGACCCTCAGGTGGGTCGTAAGAGATTTTTTTGGGGTCGCTTTGTCACGGTCTGAATGTAGATCTACAATATACAGACTACTGATATGCATGTTGCTCTCTCCTCCTCCACTCCGGATTGGAACACGCTACAAAAACACAAACACCTATTTCATTAGAAACGTTGAAATGTTAAGACATGTTTTGTATAAATTCTAATCTTTTTGTAATTATTTTATTGACTGTTTTGTTCCAATATTGCTGGTTCAGTTGAATGTTGAAAAGAAAAAGAAATGGGCTACACTTAATGTCCAAATAGGCGACTTATGGAAACTTTTCATAGTTTTATTGTTTTAAAACTTGAGTAATACTAACTGTTCAGAGAGACACGATCACTCAGTCAACAATAAAATATCCTCATTAATGTTCAATGGTCAAATCCATCTTTATTTTGTGATTTCAGTCTTGATCCTGTTAGATCTGAGTGCTGCTTTTGACACTGTCGATCATGGGATCCTCTTACAGAGACTAAGGACTGGGTGGGCACTTCTGGTACTGTACTAAACTGGTTCAAGTCCTATCTAGAAGACAGGAAGTATTTTGTTGAAATTGGAAACTGTGTCTCAGATGACATGGCCCTGACCTGTGGGGTGCCTCAGGGGTCAATCCTGGGCCCCCTGTTGTTCAATCTCTACATGCTGCCATTAGGCCAGTTAATAAGCAGCAATAACGTGTCGTACCACAATTATGCAGATGACACTCAATCTACGTCTCTCTGGCAGCAGGAGACTATGACCAGTGGAGTCACTTGGTCACTGCATCCAACAGATCAGTGTGTGGATGCAAAACAACTTTTCCAGCTAAACTCTGACAAGACTGAAGTCATAGTGTTTTCCACAGAAACAAAGGGACAGTTCAGCAGTCACCTCCAGTCTCTCTCTCTAAAACCTTCAAATCAGGCAAGAAATCTAGGGGTAATAATGGACTCAGACTTGAACTTTAACAGTCACATAAAATCAATAAATCTGCAGCCTTTTACCATCTAAAAAACATAGCAAAAATCAAAGGTTTACTGTCTAAAGCAACTTGGAGAAACTTATCCATGCATTTGTCTCCAGTAGGTAGACTACTGTAATGGTCTGCTCACTGGTCTCTCCAAACGAGCTGTGAGACAGCTGCAGAACATCCAGAACGCTGCAGCTCGGGTCCTTACTCGAACTAGGAAGTACGAGCACATAAGTCCTGTGCTCAGGTCTTGCACTGGCTTCCTGTGCCTCAGAGAATAGACTTTAAAGCAGCTCTGCTTGTGTACAAGTCTCTCCATGCCGAGCACCAAAGTACATCCGTGACATGTTAGTGTCATATGAACCATCTCGCACTCTGAGGACCTCAGGGACCGGCCTCCTGCTGGTGCCCAGAGTCAGGACTAAACAAGGGAGTCAGCGTTTCAGGTTCATGCAGCTAAAACCTGGAACATTCTTCCTGAACATGTGAGACAGGCCTCTTCTGTGACGCTGTTTAAATCCAGACTCAAAACATTTCTGTTTAACTGTGCATATAACTGAAAGGTTTTCATTCCGCACTCTTCTCTCCAATTTATGTCTCTCTCTTTTTTAATTTTAATCTTCATGATTATTTATGTTTTGATTTGTTTTTATTATGATTTTAATGTATTTCTTATTCTGTAAAGCACTTTTTACTTTGTGTACGAATTGTGCTATACAAATAAACTTGCCTTGCCTTGCCTTGCCTTGCCTTTACGAATAATGTCTATTGACTTGGGTCGCGAAGGTTTGTGACCTTAAAAATATGGGTTCCCAGAAGCAAAGTAACTACATTTTAGCATTGAGTGAAGTTTGATTTTTTATTTTTATTTTTTTTGAGTCTTAAGGTTGCATATTTTTCAATGGTGCAGTTTGCAGAGACGGAGTGAAACTGAGACATACAAGTAGTTATAGTGATTATTATATCAGAATGCGAGCAGACTAGGGATGTAACAATAACCGAAATATCGTGATATCGTATCTTCAAAAGTCTCACAATAATATCGTGGAACATCACAATATATCAAATTACAAGTCTCTTTGCTTAAATTAAGAGTTATGGTGCAGCAATAGAATAAATGAATTAAAAAAGACAGAGGAAACTACATAGATCATGATCCCTTGCTCCATTTGAGTGCAGACTACAAGAAGAAATAACAGTTCTAAACACTTTTAAGTCTTAGTTCTTTGGATTAAGTCTTGTCAAGGCATTTTAAGAGGAAAAAGTAGCATATTAACAGTTTTGTTAACCTCCACAAAATATTGCAATAAATATCGCACCATGAGATGTAAATCGTGAAAATACTGTATTTGGATTTTGGATGTTTGGATATTGTTACATCCTTTATCAAGAGCCTCCCAACCATATCGTGAGCTTTCCCACAATATTGCATTAAATATCGTACCGTGAGCTTCATACTGTGACGATATTGTATCGTGAGACTTAGATATCGTTACACCACTAGAGCAGACTGCTATTACCTCTATCCACATTTGTATCTAAAAACATATATATATATATAGGGATATTTTTTCACATCCCTAGTGAATACCCACCATAGCTAAACCTGAACACCCCTATGCGAACACCTTTTCACTTTGTTTTTTGCGTTAGTTATCAACATTCAAACTCACCACGATCATTTGTGGCCTTCATTATTATCTAAGCGCTCTAGCCCCACGCGGCCCGCCCCTCCATCACTTTAAATACACTTTGCTGTAACAAGCATCTCGTCCAATCATCCGTGTGCCTCTCTTATCACTTTTTAAGCAGGAGGCGCTGTCCTTGTCTCACCTCTGCCTTCACAAACTTCATCTCCATCCAAAAAGACCCAAAGTTGAAAAAAGTTGAAACACACCAAGCTCACATAGGCCCTGCAAAGACGGTGTCAACACAACGTCGGATATTATAAATGTTATCAGCCTTCCCGTTGTACGCTTTATTTTAGTAGCTCTCTGACTTCTGTTTTTGTTGATATTTTAAGATGATAACCAACAGTGCATCTATGGCGTCTGTCGAAAGATCGCGCGGGATCCTAAATAAAAAAACGCTTGATTCTGCGCTAGCGTCAAAAGAAAGAAGTACATCCTGTGTCAAAGCAACTACAACCCTAAAACTTTGCTAACAATCTCAGAGCTGTTAACTTTGCACAGACTTTGTTTGGTTGAGGAAATCCACCCACAGCCTTCATCTTAATAGGGATGAATCAACAGGGGTCCAAGCAGAGCAAGCCCAAATTTGATCAAAAAGTGAAGCTGTGACCTTGCAGTAGCTGACTACTATGAAAATAAGTTAGACCATCTTAAATGAAGTTTTTTAAAGTGAATTTGTTTGTGTATTTTGCTCTTTCATATCTACATTATTTTCTACCTGGAACTTAAGATGTTTATGAAATCTCTTAGTTTTGATACTCAAATCCTGCATCTTCTCTCAAACAGAAAACACTCTGTTTCATCTTGTGATGTTATGTGTTAATACAGGAAGTGCTCCACTGTATTTTTAAACTCCATTTACCTTCACTAGAGTCATTTGGATCATTTCAGCCCTGGAATTGACAATCTCTCCTGAACATAAGGTAAAGGTAGCTGTTAATATGAAAACTACCACTTCATGACTAGGGGTGTGCAAAAATACTGAAATATCGATATATTGTATTGTTTAATGTGATGATACGGTATCGAAATCATGGGCTGCTGTATCGATATATCAGCAAGAGCTGGCTTATAAGTCAAAGTCAAGTCCAAGTTGTCTGCTTTGAGCTTCAAGTCATTTCAAGTCTTCAAACCAAAGTATCAAATACAGCTTAGATTTTTGCGATTTATTTGAATTTTAAGATAAATTGTACTGATAAAGTCATAGTATATTTATATATGAGTATTTATAGAGTATGTAAGAGTTGTAAAAATAGATTTTTTTCCTTTTTAAATGTCATGACAAGATCTTAGAATGAATCATTACAGTCAGAAGAGAAAGAATTCAGATTCATAAGTGCTTCTCAAGTCTTCTCAAGTCAGAGGCCTCAAGTCTGAGTCAAGTTCCAAGCCACTGAGCTTCAAGTCCAAGTTGAGTCCCAAATCTTAGTCCATTTTATCAAGTGAAGTCTCAAGTCCTAAAAATAGTGACACAAATCTGACTCAAGTCCTAGTCACGACTTGCAAGTCCCTACCTCTGCTTTCTGGTATAGTTGCCATGTCTGCATCTTTATAGTATTTTGGGTCTTCTTTTTTGTTGTAAAGTTGCATTGAAATTTTAAATGTTTTTGGAGATTGCTCCTGAGTAGCAGTTTTACATCATAAAACAGGTGATTTTGATCCTTTTTTTAAAGTTTGGTTTCACATTGATAAACTCTAATAATAATAACCACATAGAGTCTATGGTAATGTCTGAAATACAAGCTGTGAATGTTAATACCAAATATTAACACTCCTTCACTTTCTCAAATGCTTGGTCGCTTGTTGCTGTCTGAAAATCTGGCAACCCTGTTTTTTGGGCTTGTTACAGACAGTTGCAAATGATATTCATTCAGTATCATTTTATGAAGCAAGACTGTTTACTTTTTGGTACGAGGAGTACTTGAACAGTTGGCAGGGCTGATGTTTGACTGTCAGAAAGTCATAGTGATGGAAACATGATTCTCCATCCGACCACCATCAGTCACTGTCAAACTACCTTTATACAATGCGGGGTTGGTGAAGTGTCTTGCCCAGGAACAACAATAGTTAGCACTGGCTGGAGATAAGATTGAACCAGCATCCGGTGAGGGCCATAGGTGAATACCTGAGACAGCTCTGGTCCAAAATATAGTCCCCTTATTCTAAAAAGTGCCCATTAAATTGTGCATTTTTTACAGTTGAGCTATTCTAAATAACTTTATGCCACTTTTTGCTGGCCAGTCTCCCCTTCTCCTCACTCACTGCTCACATCATTAAGGGTTTATCTGACTGTACAGACCTTGGTCCTTAAAATATGGAGAAATGTTCTTGCTTGGTGAGATTAGCTATGGATTTTGCCATGCTTTATTTAGACAGTGGGCTAATAAATAAGAAATTACACTTGTCCACTACTTTTGGATGAAATGGGGACACCTCCTTGACAATAAACGTGTACTTCAAATTTAATACCTGGGTAATTAAAACAGCTCCTTGAACAAACCGTGGAGAAGAAAAGCATAATTTCAGACCATTAATTGCAGCAGAGGACTTCACCTTGGCAAGGTTACGACAATATTTAAGCCTTATCAGACAGCTCTAAGCTCCATGTAATGTTCAAGGACTTGTGATCTATGGAAATATACAGTATAAAAGCATTATTTTCTAACACAGGTGGAAGAGAGGTTTAGTCACTAGGTTTGTCAAAAGTATCAAAATCTAAAACTAAAACCAGTATTGAAACTAGATACTCAATTTAACAAGTTTGATTACTGAAAGTTTGACATTTTTTGAACAGTTTTAGAGTAATTTTGAACTTTATCAACACCGGTATAGAACCACATGGTAACTCAAAGAAAGCGGTGTTATTTGAGCTGAAAATGACATTGTCTGCATGGGTTTGTTTTTCAAATTGTCTTGAAATTTTACTATCTTGACAACACTTTGGGACACTAACCAAATGGTAGCTGGTTCAAACCTCTCCTGGGCACATCGTTGTTATTGTGTCCTTGGGCAAGACATCTGTCAAATCTACTCACAGTTAGTTAAATGAATAATGTCACTGCAAAAAAATAAAAAAAAAAAAAACAGCAAAAAAACTCCCCACTTCCCATTTGTACTTATGTAAAAGTTCCTGCCCTCTTTTTGAACTCGATGACTAAATGGCTTAAAGAGATGCGCTAATCCTCCAGTTTACTAAACAAATGAGAAAAAAGTAGGCCAAAAGCATCAGGCTGTGAAAAAAGCCTGATGCTTTTGCCTACAATCGTCAAAAAAAAGTTGCTTTCATACGTGGTCTGTTGGTCTCTTACAGTGACAGTAGTGTTCCCATATTGATAAGAGAGCATCTGTTTACTGCTGCGGTTTGTGAAATGTATCAAACTGTGTGGTAATATCTCTCTCGTAATATCTCTCCGTGCTCCCCAATCATAAATGTGACAAATTATTTCAAATTATGTAGGGATTTCTTCATTCTTTTTCAGCATGTTTTGGAATTTCAGTGAGCACAGTAACTATTTGACAAACTTTATTCTTTGCAGTTCATATTTTAAGTGTTGCTGTCAAAGTATGGTTCACGTTGCATATTGATTTGGTACCTTGGCGTGGCTTAAAGACGGGGCATTACACATCTATGGGGTATTAATTGCCAAAACATAATATATTTAGATCACCATTTTACTTTTAATTTTTTTTTGGAAAATGCTATATTCAGCGAACACAACTTATTAACATTTTCATTTTTGATGCTCTGTGTCCTCACTCCCTTTGCTCTCTGCGCTAAGGCACTCCCCTTCAGAGCACTATCACAACACAATCTACTTACATTTCACTAATGAAACTGCACATTGCATCAGGTTTGTCAAGTTGTAGTGTATTGTTTTGTATCCTTTTTGCATATTTATGGAAAAATTGCTGTGTGTGGATTGATCTTTGGATTGGATTGTACAGCTGTTGTACAGAGGGTCTGAATAGGGCCTGGGAGAGATTGCTAAATTACCATATTTTTCGGACTATAAATTGCACTTTTTTTCATGGTTTGGGTGGTCCTGTGACTTATACTTTGGTGCGACTTATATGTTAAATTTTTTCACACTGACAGCCGTGAGAGGGCGCTCTAGGCTTGTGGACTCCTTTACCTCTGTCACTTTGCACTCTGCTGCACATGTCGGCTGCAGAAGAAAGAGCCACTTTGTTGTCTGGTATCATGTCAGTCGATTGCACCATTACATTACTGTATCATTGACAATTAAAAATTTAAACAAACATAAAGACAACTGAAACCATCCTGTTGGGATTCAGAAAGGCCAGAATAATTCTGGAATAATAATAATAAAACTGGAACTGATGCTGAGTCTGACAACAGCTACGCAGAAGAGGAAGCAGCGCTGCGTTTACCTCTGGAGGTCGCGGAGTTGCTCAAAAGTAACACAGCGGATGAAGAATTCAATGGATTTAGTGATTTGGAGTGAGATGGAGAGTTTGGTAAACTTGTTCTGTTCTGTTGTTTATGCTGTAGTTATCTGAAGAACTGTTCATATGTGACGTTAACAGTTTGTTGTTCTTTATTCTATTGTTATTAGTATAACTTGCCTTCCAAGATGAAATATCAGTTCCTGATCTCTGATTTTATCAAATAAATTTCCTCAAAAAGTGCGACTTATATTCTACAAAATGCGGTAGTCAAACATGCCTGGATGGCATCTAAAACCTCTTCAGGGATGTTTGGACAATACCCCTTCTTTAAAACTAGATTGTCATCGCTGTATTATTGTCTTGTCTTAAATTATTTTAAATGTTTTCCAATGTGCAAAACATTTTATCATTGTTTCACTTTAGGTTTTGGAAACAAATTTGTTTAGTAAGCAACCAGACATCTGCTTACATTATTGTTTAGCTACCCCAAGAGACACCATCAGATGCTCATCTGTAAGTGCTTTTTATTGTACCACTTTCTCAATACTACACACAGGGGCTTATTTGCTTTTATATCTGATACTTTTTATTCCATCTCTTATTCAATTGTACGTACGCCCATCTGTTATAATTGCACACTCATCAATGTATAATACTATGAATCTGAAAGCCTAGGATTAGTCTGCAGCACCTGCTCATGCGGATTACCCTGCAAAAGCATTGTGGCTGCATAATACAGTGGAACCACCTCTCCTCTGTGTAAAGCAATGATTCATGTTAAACACTACCCATTTAGCATAAAGTAGGCCTGTGCTTAAAGAGCTAAATAGGGCTACTACGGCGCGTACTTGGACCTCATTAGAATGGTGATCATATTAGTGCTTTATTTGTGCCAGAGGTGAACGGAGTGCTTAGCCTTTGATGTGTAAATACCAGGGCAATTAGAGCGTATTGTGGAGATAAACGGTCAACATAATACGATAATTAAAATGTACAGTTGTTGTTTACATATGCTTGAGGAGGGCTCTCCAATAAACATGTAAACAGCAACTTTTTGTCCAAGGCCGGCTGTTCTAACCAGTCTGTTTGTTATATAGTGTAATATACATTCTAATTATGAATCTATTGGGTGTGTCAAAAGTATAGAAACTCAGATACTAATCAATATTAAAACTACTTTTGAAACTAGTTATATGAGTAAATATTGATACAAACAAAAGTGACATTCACATGAAAGAAATGAACCGTTCCTGAATAGCTTTTGAATGATCTTGAGCTGTATCAGAACAAGTAAGTGCTTTGTGTTGCATTTTTCTATGAAAAGTGTTCTATAAATAAAGTTCTGATTGGTTGAGTTTGACTTAAGTACATTAAAACCACTTAGACCAGTATGCGCCCAAGGATCACTATGGAAACTACCTGGACAACTGAGTGATTACACAGATATAAGGCCATAGGGTAATATAAAAGAAAATACTACAATTTAATGTTGTTTTCTCTATAGAAAGAGTGTTTTTATTATCATTGTGGTATCGGAAGCATATTGAGTCTCTTCCTTAGTATCAAAATCAAGTTTGAAATTTTAGTATTGTGACAACTCTAGAATGTATGCAAATTACTTTCAAAGACACTTTATATTAATTTTTACTTTTTACTCAATTTCAAGTATTGAAATCATAACTGACCACTCAAACAAGGATTTGCCTATAGAGAAAGCTGTGCATTAGTGTGGCAAAAATTAAGCAAATGGACTAATAAAATTGTAAAAAAAAAAAAAAAAAAACATAAATTAAAATAGTAATAGTAGTACAAGAGTTGAGGAGACAGGGCATTACACTTTGAGACATGACCCCTTAAGACACTGTGAGAGCGTTGTCCATTCCAGTTTAGTCCAGTCTAGTCTGGCTATGCTTTTGTTGTAGGGAGTATTATACCTCTGATAATGTAGGCCAGGGGTGGGCAAACTAGTATGCGGCCCTTTAAACCTTTCAATCCGGCCGCCGAAGAATAAATTACAATAATAAACATTCCGGAGTCCCAGTAGATGGACATTGAGGTGCATATACGTTGGCATGCTTTATGGGAAAGTGTTCTTACAGGAGTTATTCGGACCATGAGTGAAGTAGTGGTGTTCAAGGTATAAAGCTGCACTGCTTCTGTTTCAAGTTGATAAAAATCAAGCATTAAAAACCTGTGGACTCCTGCTGTGATTCAACATGAAGAAATTCATAGTGTCTGATTTCACTGCACGTGCAGATGTGCAGAAGTACAATTATATAGTGTTAGTTTTATTCTAGAGCTGTTATTCAGTTAGGATTGTGAACAACTGGCTCACGATACTTTCACGTTTTGGGTTTGCATGGAACAGGTCTATTCACTATTATGTTTTGAGTCTTTCATGATAAAGCTACAGTGCGGGTCCTAGTTAATATATGTAACGAAACTAGCTCTTATGTCGTGTCCTTCTCTGTCCGGCCCTCAGTCAAATTTTTAGGATCCTATGGGGCCCGCGAGCCAAAAAGTTTGCCCACCCCTGATGTAGGCAATAACAATTTCTGAACCAACTACATTATCCACACATTAGTCAATATTACAAGCTCAGCACGACCATATTTATACAAAGACAGAATTCAGTTTCATATAAACGCCTCCGATTTTTGTGTTCCATACAAAAGCAACAGCTCTGCTTTTTCTGACAATGCGCTCAATATATAATACAGCCCGTTTTCCTCACAATATGGATGACTTGTCAGCTTGTGTTAATAATGGCATCATAGGAGAGGTTTGTTTTGTTTGGACTCTTTCTAAAGGAGTTCCCAGACTCCCCCTACCTGAATGTGAAGCAAATACAGAAGTCAAGACTGATGTTCTAATTGGTCTATTTTTTTTTTATTTATGAATGTAGACTAAGACTTAGACAAACTTTATTGATCCAAAAGGGAAATTATTTGGACACAGTAGCTCACGCATCACAATATATAATAATAAACAGAAAAAATTTAAATGGTAATAATAAATCCTAAAACTAAATAAGTAGCACAAATAGCAAAAGACTGGTGTCGAATAAGGCATCATTATACAAATGTACATGTACAAGTAAAAATAAAAGATAGAAATATAGTAATACAAATATATCTTAGCTATATACAAGAGATCATAAGGGGAAAAAAAGGAAAATATAAGTATTAGGCTGTTTAAGGGTTGGTAAAAGTATTGAAACTCATATACTAATCAACACTTCAACTAGTATTGAGACTAAATACTCATCTGAGCAGGTATCAATGCTAAAAACCTCAGTTAGTTGTAGAGTGTTTGCCCACTGATCCAGTGACGCACGATTCCAGCTCCCACAGATGAATGCTCTCATTGTCATTGTGTCCTTGGGCAAGACACTTCACCGACCTTGCCCCCACTGTCTGCGTACGCTGGTGTATGAACGCGTGTGTTAATGGGTGAATGGTTCCTCGGTGTGAAAGCGCTTTGAGTGCCTTAAAGATGGAAAAGCGCTGTATAAAAATGTGACCATGACCATTTGCCATATTTACAGGACCACAATGAACCTTTCCTGAATAGAAACTTTGTGTTTTCTTTTAATCTTCCTGTATAGCTTAAGAATGATCTTGAGAGAATGCACTCAATACATAATGCAGCCAGCCTGTTTTCCGCAGAATATGGAGGAGTTACAGCTTGTGTGAGTAATACCATTATAGGAAATGCTTTTTTTTTCTTTTGGAAAGTTATTACTGCTGTTCTAATTGGTCTATTTGTTATTTAATGTAATATGCATTTATAAAAGTATAAACAATACTAAAACTGTTACTGAAACTAGATTTTCATTTGAGCAGGTAACAATACCAAAAACATCACATTTACAGGACAGAAGTGAATCTTTCCTGAATAGCTATAATAGAGAGAATGCAGCCCCTTTCCCCCAGTATATGGAGGAGTTGTCAGCCTGTATTAATAATGTCATCATAGGAGAGGCTTGTTTTGTTTGGACTGTCTCTGAGGGAGTTCCCAGCCCCCTCTTTTCCCTGAACATGGAGAGACTGCAGAGGAGAGTTATGGCTGCAGGACCTCCCAGCAGACTGGAGTTATAACAGTGGTATGTGAAGGATAAGCAGGTACCCGATCAAATACTGCGCAGTTCAATCTCAATGTTTAGGCGGAGGCTGAACCTAAGCCCACTATATAATGGCATTCCCACTCACACAGAGGAGTGATTGATTCTTATATATGTTTTGTATTGGGAATTCAGTTTTCATTGTTCTTATTTCAAGAAAGATTTGTGTTGGCTTTAGTTTGCGGTTAAATATAAATAAAAAGCCGCACATGCTTTACTATTGCATGCAGTATTTTTATAACCCTTCTATTTTTTTTAAAGAGCACATATTGTTTAAAGGTGCTCTGTTATGTAAAATTGACTCTTGTGAGCTTTAAGCCAAATTAGAATGTTGTCATCTCATCAAAAACATACCTGGAGTTGTGTTTTGTTTGATTCACACATGTTTGAGTGGTGCTTTATTATTAATCTGTCTACATATCCAAAGCTCAAAATGCTCAGTTCCACCTTGTGTCATGTCATGTCAGGATGACTTTCAGTTTCAAGACACTGAAAATAGTTTTTCACCTAAATCCGTGTAACATTTGTTCATTCATTTTTCAATATAATATATATATATATATATATATATATATATATATATATATATATATATATATATATATATATAATTTTGTTTTTTATTTATTATTTGTCTCTAAACCAAAATGAAAAAACAGTTAACGATTATTTATTTCAGTTTTTGATTATTTCAGTTTTTGATTTTGCATTTAAATGAATAATGGAAAAATCGGTTTCACGTTTTTTTTTTGGTTTTTTTTTTAACTTTTGTACCGCATACAGACTGAACCAGGACTAAAACAAGACTACATCAGGACTGAACCAGGACTGAGTGTTGGGACAGCGCTCGCGTAGACTGTCAGGTGATGAGGACTCAGACTGGGACTGAGAGCGGGACTGAGAGCGGGACTGAGAGCGGGACTGAGACCGGGACTGAGACCGGACTGAGACCGGGACTGAGACCGGGACTGAGACCGGACTGAGACCGGACTGAGACGGGACTGAGACCGGTTTAGTCCAGGACCAATCCTGCTTTAGACCTGTTTTAGTCCTGTTTTAGACCTGCTTTAGACCTGTTTTAGTCCTGTTTTAGTCTTTGTTCAGTCCGTATGCAGTGCAAAACTCCAGCATCACAGTTTGGCACGTAAATGGGAAATGGCCATTATAAATTTTTTCCATTATTCATTTAAACCCAGAATCAAAAACTGAAACAAACAAACAAACAAACAAAAAAAAAAAATGAATCATTAGCTGATTTTTCATTTTGGTTTTGGAGACAAATAATGAAGAAAATAATAGGTTTTTTTTTGTTTTCATTTTTTCGTTTTCTTATTTTTTGTTTTATTTTGAAAAACAAATGAACGAATGATACACAGATTTACCTCCCACTATTTCTACCCACTGCTTTGCACATTCTATGCAGTGCAATACAAGATAACTGTATGCCACTTGTGATGCCGTCTGTCCATTTTTTCCCATATCACCCAGCCTTAGCCAAAATGGTGATCCCCACATGTTACGTCCAAAATCTGATCAGGAGGTATTCTACTCTAAATTGGATAACTGTTGTGGGTAAAACTAGTAAAAAACATCTATTCAGAGATGCCAATGGTCTGTTGGCCCAGGCCTGCTACCTATGGTTAACAAGCTCCTAATTAAACTGAAGCTGGAGACTGGTTCAGCATTAAGCCTCCCCAGTGCTCTGTTTGTCCCTCATGTGAAAATGTTTACTGGCAAATAGCTGCTTTTAGTCCTGTGTGTGGACAAACACTGCTAACAAGTCCAGCAATAATCATGCATCCTGATTGGGAGGGAGAGTCATTTGTGAAAAACAATTTGATATTATTATTTATTTTTGGGATATTAATTAAAATAAACTGAAATGTTCTTTTTGACCATGACAACATGTGAAGGAGAACTATTGTGTAAAACCTACTTTTTAACCTTGTTGTAATTGATTCCCCTTCTCATGTACCCATTTGAAGTTGTATTTAGAGTGTTTTAACTTCTTGGGTTCTTTTTAAAGACAATACAATATAGTGTGTTTACCTTGTTGACATGTTTCAGCCATCTTCAGAACTGTCACCGGTGTTGGTGGTGACCTGTCGTATATCAGCTGTTGTTACTTCCTGTAGGCGTGGTCAGCCTGATGGACCCGGCAGGTCGCTCAGACTGACCACGCCTCCCGTCACCCGGTGTTCTCTGGAGGAGGGTGTGATAGGAGGAATGCGCCGTCATCACGGTTAATGCTGTCCGTGCCTCGTTTCCTGATTTCAGTGGCCTCCTTGATTCAGCGTTTGAACTTGTTGTTTTCTGATCTAATGACCCGAGCCCCGTCCCAATCCAGAATGTGGTTGTTCCTTTTACAGTGTCTGATATGGCGGATTTTAAGTTTTCTTGTTCTGCTTTATCTTTTTGTTTTCTGGTGAGTCTCCCTGATGTTTCCTTTTCGCATTCTTTTGGTGTTCCTTTTTTCGAATGTGGAATGTCCGGCCCGTTTCCCCTATGTATGATTTATTGCATGATTTCCGTGTATTTAGAGTGACTCATGTAGGTTTGAGTCATCTTTATACTCCTGTATTCAAGATGTCATTGTTCCATTATACCTCAGTTTTACCACCAGCGTTACTTGTCCACTGCTCTGTAGGATTCAGCAGCATCACACAGGCATTTTTTAAGCCAATAGTGTAGGCCTGCCATGATAAATACTATATTGACTTATCGTTCTATGCATAACCTACACCAGGATGATGTGCCGATACCCACAGTGGCAGAGCTGCACTTTGTTGTGCTGATGTTTACAGCAAAGTCAGCAGACCTGCCTCTTTTAAGTAATTTTAGATCAATATTGAGATTTAAAATAAATAAAATAAAACATAATGATACTAGCAAAGAAAAGCACAATATATTCTTTCAGACGTATGCAAGTTTAAAGTAGAGGGTGAAGTGGAGTGATAAGGCAAGGTTAAAGCCATAAAGTTAAAAAGGGTAATTGCCTTAAAAAATAAAAATAAGAAAACAGGCATTACTTGGCCGGCACTACGTAGCCTTGAGTGTTTTGCCTTGTTGCTCATTGCCTGCTTTAGCTACGTATAAATATGAGAAAATATAATTCCTTCCGCTCACAGTAAGAAGGCCTGTTTTTATAGATATTTTTGAACAGTAAAACCACCTTTAAGTGAATAAATGTAAGGCAGAGCTGTTTAATGTCATACTGTGGAACATTCCAGGCAGAGCAATGGCATATCCATACAAACAAGCAAACACACAAGCAAACCCTTCACCAGAAAAGTTACACAATGCACCTTTGACAAGCAGGGACGCCACCAGGCCAAGTTACAGTTCAGATCTGCAGAGAGGCAATGCTGCTCATATTAAGAATGCATGTTTTTGAGCAAATAAAAATACCTGTAATTGAAAATAAAGTTTTAAAACTAATTAAAAAAACTAATTAAACTTTTTTGTAAAGTTTAATGTAATACTGTTTAAAATTTGAGGCAAAGCAATAAGATCTCCATGGAGACTAGCATGTGACAGACCAGAAAAAACAGAAAAGTTACATAGTGCACTTTTAAAGATTGTTGATAGCAAATACTGAAGAATCCTTTCAAATGAATAAAAATGAAATTAGCCAATTACTTTCAGAACGACTGTCATAACAACATTATAATCATCATATAATTCTGAATAGATGGATTTGAACTGCCCGAGCTGTTATGCAAATTGTATTTTTGTCATTGGGTGTTGCTTTGCTCCGCTAATACTGCACGCACCATTCATCAATTAATTCCCCTCCCATTGTAATGAGAATGTGGATTAGTTTAATCTCCACATTAGGACCATCAGACATTAAACGCGTGGCCACCCATATTTACTTCAGTCCCATTTCCCATAAATTAGGATGAAGAATGCTGAATACTTGTATTAGGGGCTATTGGTTTATCAGTTTGCATGCTTGATTTCAGACCGCTGTGTAGTTTTAATAGGCCTTTTCATTTTGCACTGTCAAATCTGTAAATTGTGATTATTGAGAGAAACGATTCGTGCTCCAATAGATTACCGTGCATGCAGATGTGACGTGACCAGATTTATTAAAGGTGCATTATGTAACTTTTCTGGAGGGGAGGTGAACCAGCATGGAGATGTTATAGCTTTTCCTGGAATGTTGCGTAGTATGGCGCTACACTAATCTATCTCGCATTAAAGGTTCTATATTGCGCAAAATGGTCTCTTATGAGCTTTAAACCATGTTAGAATGTTGTTACCTCATCCAGAACATACCCAGAGTTGTACCCAGAGTTTTGTTTTATTATAACATTCATCATTTGTTGAAAAATACCTTCTTATCTCTCCACAGACCTGATCTTGTTTCCATGATTTCCTAGTGAGCCAGAGTGTTGGAGACGTGTGGAGACACTTTTTTAAATATTCCATCCAGTCCTTGTATTTGCAGAGGTCGCTGGTGCTAGGCTAGCGCATGTCAATGGCCATAGTTAGCCTGCCACTAAAAACAGTCTTACCCACTCCACAAAGCAACCAAAGCAAGTCTTTTATAATGCCAGACTCGCGATGTTAATATAATAATTTTAGAAGTAATACCAACCTTTCATTAGAAGGATTTATGTCTGAGCAGCAGCAGCGAGTTGTACTTCCTGATAGAAAGGTTGGCAGCGGTGGACTGATATCGCCTAGCACCTATCCCACAGACAAAGTAAAATCCACTGCTGCTGAGAAAATAGTCCCTCAACATGCGACAATTCATGCGATGCAAGGTTAGTTTTATTTCAAACAACAGACATTTACATCGACAGTCTGGTGTAATAATTGTTTTGCCTCAGGTGTTTTGTGGAGTGAGTAAGACTGTTTTTAGTGGCAGGCTAACTATGGCCATTGACATGCGCTAGCCTAGCACCAGCGACCTCTGCAAATACAAGGACTGGATGGAATATTTTAAAAAGTGTTTCCACACGTCTCCAACACTCTGGCTCACTAGGAAATTAGGTCTTCTGTCTAAAATTCTGGACTGTCCCTTTAAGTGCTATAATGTGGAATATTCCAGGCAAAACCTTAGATTAATTGTTTAAAATACTGTGTGTTAAAACTCCATACACCTTCACCTGGATAATTTCAGCCCCAGAATTGCCAATCTCTATTGTACAAAAGATAATACGTTGCTGTTAACTTGGAATATACCACTACATGACACCACAAGGTGAAACATAGCATTTTGAGCTATGGAGATATACACAGACAGTTGTGAATGAAACAAAACATAACTCCAGGTATGTTTGTGATGAGGTAAGAATATATAACATGGCTTAAAGTTCAGAAGAATCCATTTTGATCTTAAAAAACAGTGCATTTTTGTTATTGCGATGTATATTGAGTATGTTGCGATATCGACTATAGCTCCAGTCAGTATTGCAATAAATAACACTTCAGTACTTCTGCTGTATAATGTGCTGCCCTAAATTCCACAATTGAAATCAATGGAAAAACTTTGCCCTTGCATTTAAATGGACTCAGTCTAACAAGATGTATAGGGGACACTGTATATTACTTACCGCAATGAGACAGTCTGTCAACCTGCTCTTGAATTGTACAGCTCCTATATGCTTAAACCACAGAACTCCACTCATAATTAGATGTATGGCAACAAGGTGGGCCTAAACCTGTCACTAGCAGTAGCGTCCGGGTGTTAACAAGCTTATAGAGGAATGCAAATCAAGTAGCAATCTTGTTATGTATGGAATCTGGGCTTGTCACAATAAAGTAGAAGGTTGTGTTTGTGTGTAGATAAAAGAAAAGTTCTTTTAAATGTTCAAAGCAAGTGGTATTATCATTTACTTCAGTGTTAAAGGGGCTACTAGTATATTACTCTATTTTCTGATCTATGCTATAATGTTGTATTTTCATCAAAAACATACTTTAACAGATTCTGCGAGGAAGGCCCTTTAAGTTCTATAATGTATGATCAGTTAATTGACAATGCATAGACTGTAGAAAATGGATTAGATTTGATTGATTTCAATTATTTTGTCTTTCATTCATCTTAAACAACACACATTATGTATTCTTGTGACGTTAATTCCATTTTCACATGCTTTAAATGGTAGGCATTTCCCTTTTTCTAACTTAATAGTGTCTACATTCATTAAACACCCTTTATGAGTCAGAACTCTGTTTCCAATGAGGCATTCAGACGTTGGAGCGCCCCCTGCTGTCAGCAACAATGAACAATGGCTTTATTCCTGTAAATGCTAGGCTAATAGAGCCATGCATTTGTGTGAACACAATTTAACTACAGAACAAGCACTGATGTGGGCTGTGGGCTTAAGTCCATTTTTTACTATTGTTTTTTTTTTTTTTACCTGTGACACAACAATCCAGGCAAAATTAGCAGAGCATTTCTGAGCATCTTTTATACAAAAATACAACTCCAGGTATGTGTTCTGATGAGGAGACCACAGTAGAACTTGGCTTAAAGCTCCAAAGAGTCAAATTTGCATATGTCCTTTAAGTCTTATTTTCCCCTGTTATTTTGTTTGCTGCTATGCCTGAAAGCACTTGCACAGTTTAAAATGTATTCAGAATGTTTTATATATTTTAATGTCCATTTATGGCCAAAGCATATTTCCTCTTGGTAACATTTCAGATGCACAAAGTCAAGTCTTACATTTATTTTCAATGGTGCTGCTCGAGGCTGTAAGTCAGAATGACACCAAGGATGAAAACAGCCATCTTGAAAAATATGAGATACACACACAAGATTTATTGAAGATTTAAGAAGACAGTCTTTTGCAGCCACTGTCATGCCAGCGGGTTTGGGTATAACCACCAACACTGAGTTGAAAAGACCCAAATGTGCCTTCAAGATTCAAGTTGGTCCAACAACATATGCACAATATATAAATGGACTCAACTACTAACTGACTAAAACAGTGATATTAATAAAAAATCATGACAGATTTAAAGGTGCCGTACCAGATTTGTACCGTCTTAAAAACATGAAAAACAGAACAAATTTATTTTATACTGTTTAGACTGGTCCAAAGTTGTTCCTCACTTACTTAATACATTCCCAGCATTTTAATTATTCACCACGATGAGTTTGTAAGCTTTTTTTTTTCAATTACTTTTTAATTCTTCTAAAAGTTCAATGATCAACAAAGTGCAGTTGTGCATTCATATAGCTTATATCTGCCAACCAGTCAATCTGTAACTGTTAATTTAAAACAGTAATTTAAGTCATTTAAAACTGCATACACAAAGAAAAAAAAGTCCAAAGTGCAGAATAGAAAATGATCTTGTGAGAATATGAAGCTGACATCTCCTCCGACCCACCAGGGGGGCCAGAGCGTCCCTGTGGCGACTAAAGTAAAGTCAAGTTTTCAGTGAAGATGTCTTAGTCCAAACGTTTAGATTGTTCCATCAAACAGCAGTTAGTGACAAACTGACAAACTAACTTTTAACAAGAGCTACGTCTTAATGCTTAAAGACATTTGATGGGTAAGTGCTGCACTATCTCAGCCACGCCAGCAGGGAGCAGATGACATTTTCACCATCTGGATGCTTGGCAAAAATCTCTGTTTTGTGTGTTTTATATATTTGTATGAAGCAAGATGAGCCATTTTAACTGTCCTTATTTACATGGGTAGTCCCAGTTTTGGCCCTGTGTCCCCATGTCCCAGTAGATTTATAAAAAAATAAAAAAAAATTTTTTAAAAAAAACTGTGATTTGTCCCAGTTTTATACAAGAAATGCTCCAGCTTTCACTATTTGTGACAGTAAAGTGGTTACTTGTCCAGCAAGAACCACAAGCTTTGACAAAACTTTTCAAAGACAAGTGGATCTGGAGCTGTATCCTCTATTGTCCGGGTCCAGTCCCTTCTGGATTCAAACAGAATGTAGACGGGACTGGCTGCTCAGGTAAGAATAGAGGAGCAAAAATTGTCATTTGTTTAGCCAAAATACAGAAAACAATCCTTGAAAATTGTGAAGTAAATAAATAATGCATGAAACTGTAAAGCTACTTGCCAGAGGTGGGACCAAGTCGTTGTTTTGCAAGTCTCAAGTAAGTCTCAAGTCTTTCACCTCAAGTCCGAGTCAAATAACAAGTCAAATACAGGCAAGTCCAAGTCGAGTCTCAAGTCACTGGTTCATAAGTCCAAGTCCATCTGCTTGGAGCTTCAAGTAATTTCAAGTCTTTAAACCAAAGTACCAAATATAGATTAGATTGTTGGAGTTTATATGAATGTTAAACTAAATTATACTTAAAAAGTCATGGTATATTTATATATGAGTATTTATATAAGACTTGTAGAAATGCTATTTTTTTCCATTTTAAATGTCTTAATGTGAATCATTATGGTTCATTACGGTCAGAATAGAAATAATTTGGATTTAAAAGTGCTTAATAACAGTTATTTTGTCATGTAGTCTGCACTGAAATGGAAGGATCATGTTCTATGTAGTTCCCTCTGTTTTACTGTCTTACTGTATTATACTGTACATTACTGTAGTACATTTGAGGATACCATCTCGCAGTACTTCAGTTACATCCAAAGTAAAAAACAGAAGTGGGAGGGACATGTTTCAGTTTGTTCCTAAAATTCAGCATGACATTTATCAACTGTAAAGAGAAACATCTTTTCTAAAAACATTTTTTTTAGAAGCATCAAGTCTTCTCAAGTCACAGGCCTCAAGTCCGAGTCAAGTCCCAAATCACTGACCTTCAAGTTCAAGTCAAGTCCCAAATTTTAGTCTGTTTTATCAAGTCAAGTCTCAAGTCCTAAAAATACTCAAGTCTGACTTGAGTTCAAGTCACGGCTTGCAAGTCCTCACCTCTGCTACTTGCAGTTTCTGGAAAAGTGCTGTATAAGACTAATGCATTATTATGATTAGACTATGTGACAGTCAGTCATATATAGTATTTATTTTAAAGATGCACTGTGTAACTTTTCTGGTGGAGGGCTCGTCAAATGCTCTTCTTCATGGAGATGTTATTGCTTTGTCTAGAGTTATGGTATTAAAACCATTATATCTTCATTGAGACCAAAACCAGACCAGGTTACAGGTCAGATCTGTGGAGAGGCTACCCCACTCACAGTCCTAATGCCTGTTTTTCTAGATAACCACTTGTAATTGAAGCTTAAGGTAGAATTGTTTAATGTCACACTGTGGAACATTCCAGGCAGAGCATTGACATATCCATAGAAACAAGCAGGTGACGGACCCCAACCAAAAAATTACATAGTGCATCTTTAAGCAATAATATATTCTTTTATTACTTTTTTCTATTTGCGTATGAGACTATAGATGTTGCATTCAAACACTGAGTAAAAATACCCTCCTTAGAAAATGAGAAATTCACTAAAAGAATTTCCAAGGAACATTTGTGAAGATTGTACATATCTGTGATTTAGAGCAGTCCGCCTCTACCTGATTCTGGGTTTCAATTTTTTCCTTGATTATTTCACAAGGAAAAAAGTAAGTGTAAAAGGTGTTCCATTTGAGACCATGTAATTCAGTATTCAGATTTCTCAAGTTCGAATAAAATATCTCAGTCCCTTAGTTCATGATACCATTACTGTGCAGAGTAGACTACAGTGTCCCTCCTCTTTTTTCATGTCCTAGGCCCGGGATTTTAATGTTTTTGGTTGAGTGTTCTTTTGAAACTGTAAAATGTCATTGAACGTTTTTGGAAGAGTTTAATACAATACACCAAAATATGAATATTAAAACTCGCCAACACCTCTATTTAAAAATATAAAATTGTAATCATTTTGGTAGCAGGAAAGAAATAAAATGCACCTCTTAATGGCCCCTTTTCCCCATGTATTTGAGCAAAATTTGTCAAACAATCAGTATAAATATATCGTATAAGCAGTTCTTGAATTTAAAGTAACTTGGCTGTGTGCTGTTTGCATCAAATTAGAAAGATATTAGATAATCAGGAAGTGCTCATTGGCATCGTAGTTGTTGTTGTCTGTTTAACTTCGCACTTGTTTCTGAGAGTTGTGCTTATAAACTCATCTTTGTGAATAATTAGGATGCTCTGAATGCATAAGGGAAGTGAGTAAGCCTGAAATGATAACAGATTTTGCCGGACGATCAATTGACCAAGAAATTATTGTGACAAATGATAATAGTGACATTTTGAGACCATTTTCAACTAATATAGTGACAATGGAATAAAAATGCAAATACACCCTTTCAAAGATCAATAAACTTTACTTTCTAAAGAACATTTGACATGGGAACTGCAAGACAACCAAAAACAGCAGGCCTAAATAAAATAGACTTGTTAACATAAGAATAGACTAATGTACTCTGGCTGACAGCAAGGACTTGTTAAAAAAATGCACTTGAATAAACCATTGTTGAACAAAACACAACCAAAACAATAAATAAAATGGATTATTAAGTCTCTAACAAAATTGCCCCTAAAACTTATTTTAGTCATTGACATTGGAATATTGTGGCTCCTTTCTCTGTGGCTGCTGCTGCGAACCTCGGCATTTTAGTCTTGAAGTGTTCGTATTAATCCGCGACACAGGATCCTATTTCCCTATTTTGTCCTTCAGAAAATCATATTCATAATATAGACTGGCTCCTCGCTTAGTCCACTTTTTTATACAGGGATTATCATTACACACTGTGCATGTCTCCTGCAGAAAGACACGCTCTCCTGTCTGGTGTCGTGTCGGAGTTTTGTGGGATTTCAGTGGATTTCGGGCTAGTTGTGTTGATCGGGTATGGGTGTATGTTGGCTGTTGGGGTTTGAGCCATTTCTTCTCATCGTTTGTGCGCTCGCTGCAGTTGATGCATGTGACCGTTGAGACGTATCCCACTCAGTAGTGTTGTTTTGGCGTCTTGACGTGTTTTGTCACATGGCAATGAACTGTTTTGGTGCTCTAACAGCGGCACTAGCTTGTGTTGCAGCTTCACGTTAACTGCACAGACAGCGGCACTTTCTGCACTCGAGCTGCGCACACATCCACTGTGTTTATTAACAAACAATCGGCCTATAGAGTCTATGCTGGTTCGAGCGTCATTACATTACGGAGACAAGAGGAGTCAGAGAGCGATAGAAGCCTTTTGACATTCAGACCCTTTGGTGCAGAGAGAGAAACAAGGAAAACAAACAAGCATGCTAATAGAATTTATCACAATCAGAAAAGTTATCGAGCTCGTTAAAAGTTACCGTATGATTAACTGATTTATCTTTACAGGCCTAGAAGTGAGGAATAACTTTTGGAGTACTGAAAAACATTTAAATAAACTAGTTCTGTTTTTCTCATTGTAATCCTGTACGTATAGCAGGCAACACTATGATCCTTTATGTTGTTTCTTTGTGACAAGGACGTTGCACAATATAAATCTTATGAAGCCAGGAGCATGTTGTTCAGTGTCATCTGGCCTTGTGGAGCACATATTCTACAGAATAGGAAATGCGTGTGATGTATACATACAGCATTATCTACAGATACTATAGGTTATTATAGTTTATTTTTGTCAAAGGCGGCCTTGTTTGCAACATAATTCCATATATATTGCTTCATATTTAGGCCCGAGCGCCAAAGGCTGGAGAAGGGCCTATTAGTATCGCAAAGCGATGCTCCGAGTGGCCAAAAAATGAAATGGCGCGATGTGACTTGCCCGTAGTGACCAGGGACCCTCACCATCATGTAGCAATGCGCCTGAGGTTTCCGAAAATGTATAGTTTGTCGGCCAAAAAAAAAGCGGAACATTGTTCTCGTATCGGTTGGTTATTCTCCTAACCAACTCACCCATTTTTCACCCACTGAACAATGACGAAAAGTCCTGAAATTTTGCCATCTGGTAAAACTCGCGCTTCTCTAACTTTTGGCGGCGTTTGCGGGCTGCGGCGTTTGCGGGCTGCGGCGTTTGCGGGGCGCGGCGCAAGCACGAGCGAGGGCCGATCATTGCCGCTTGCGGCTATATTTCACATTTGTTGTCTTCTGTATTTATATACAATGTACATAGTAGTTACAATAAAGAAAAAAGAAAAACATTGAGTAAGAGAGTGTCTAAACCTTTGACTGTTAGTGTACATTTACTCACTTATAAACACGCACATATACATCAATACAATTCTGTCACTATTCTACCGTTCTGTACAATTCTTTTCATTACTTGGATCATTTTTACTTGAGTATTTGTCACTTGTTCATGTTGATGTAAGATTTAGACATTCTTTGAAGATTTTGAAAAGATTTTGAAATTGTAACAGAAACATTCAAATCAAATATAGCTTTTACTCATAATTGTATTGCTGTATCATTCTTAATTATAAAAACTTTGGACATAATGGTCAAGTTGTTTGTTGTAATTTGGTGTTTTGGTTTTAAATACAGTCATCTAATCAGAAAGCTGACTGAGGCTACGTTTATATGATGACGGTCTGAACAGAAGACGCAAAAGTGGGTCTCTTCACTTTTTATTCTGCGTTTAGACGAGCGTTTTCTGGAGGAAATCTGCGTGCATAGGGTGACGCAAAAGTGTGTGGAATTCGATTGGGTATGCATGCCAGGCGGCTAGGTGGTGATGTATGTGAAATAAACTCATATGGGACGTGAGCAGATCTGACCAGAGTTTTGCGTCTTGGGCAGTGTAGACGGCGGAGCATATTCACCTTTTTCACTCTGGAGGGTGTTGTAAGATTTTTGCGTTTTTAAGCCCCAAAAACATTGTCATTGTCTAAACGAAAGGCACTTCTGATAAAATATTTCATTGGTTTACCCGCAAGCGTTTGTGTAAACAGGCCCTGACAGTCACATGAGTCTTTCACAGTGGTGGAAGGTAACAAAGTACAAAAGTTGAAGTACAATATTCAAGTACAAATTTTAATTTTTATCTGTACTTTACTTAAGTACATTTACAGTGAATACTTTTACTATTGAAAGCATGTATCCGTACATTTTAGATCTGGATGTAGAAGTAAAACATACTGTTCTTTATGGTTTGAGACCCACTGAAATGGCTGAGACTTATTTTTAGCACATTTAATTTGAGTTTCTGCCCCAACCTTGCGTAAATCAAATACACAATGCACAAAAACAGCTAAAAAATGTCAGAAATCTATTGAATCTATTTACATCAACAAAGTTCTTTACTAAAATCACTACATTTCATCCTTTAATTGTTCTAAAAATCTCTGCAAAATACAAAATACTAGTAGATTTTTGTCCTGTGCTACTTTTACTTTTACTTGAGGAACTTGTTGCCCCTTTATCTGTAACAAAACTGAATACTTCATCTACCACTGGTCTTTGATTTATTTTGCCAATTCCATATGAGAAAACCTTGTATGCGTCCTCTATATTCAGGTTAAATCTCTGGCAACTCAGGTCCAGCTCTGCTTTTGTCAAAACAATAAAACCGCCGGCTACATATAGTCCCTTTAATAATATCTCAAAGTCACCGTACCCTGTATTTATGGCTACACAACTCACCTCTGATTGATTCCTACTCGCACTATTTCTTCGAATCAGAAAACACTTCATCACCATTGTCGGAGAACAATGTGTTTTGGCGACGGCGCTACACAAAACAAAACAAAAATCACGAAATCGAATCTATAATAAAACAAAACTCGCTGACGGACTTATGAAATGCCAGTATCTCTATCCCTCGCTCTGACATAACATCCAAACATGAGCTGGAATTGGCTGCATATCGACAATTGCAGTTCTGATTTGGGGGAGCGTTCGTTATTCGAGACAAACCGTGAGTATGCAGAGGCGTCCAAAGAGGTGCCCGCTGTAAAGATGGCCCTTTGCCGGAGGAGTGCGTGGGTGGACAGTGGCAGAATAAGCACTTGTATTATTGTGTGTTTGCATGCAGCCAGGTACGTCCATATTGTCTGTTGTAATTGAATAAGTGATGGGCAGAATTATCATAACTCCTCTGCCAAGTGTCTCGAGTGTCTCCTCTGTGCATCCAACAGACTCCCCAGTTTGCATAATACACATCCAATAGTGGGATGATATAGTGAGCCTTCCAACTGACATATGAGAAGAATGTAGGTGGTGTTCAAAGTTGTGCAGCTTAAAGGGCCCATATTATGCTATTTTCTGATCTCTGTTATCACGTTGTTTCCTCATTACAAACATACCTGGAGCTGTGTTTCTCTATTTTGCATTTGCACTTGTTTAACACACAAACCATGCATATTTAGGCTGAGTTCTTCTCTCAAACAGAAAACACTCTATTTCACCTTGTGATATCATTATCAACAACTAATCATCAACTCATTTGGACAATTTTGGACATGGAATTGACAATCTCTACTGAACTAAAGGTAAAATGTAGCTGTTAACTTGAAAACTACCACTACATGACATCACAAGGTGGAACAGAGTGTTAATGAAAGGTTACTTAAACATGTGTGAATGAAAGAAAACACAACTGAGGTATGTTTTTCGTAGAGGTTCGTGTATTGCAAATAACCACATAAGTGCAATCTTCTTATATGACTGCTTAACATTTTACATTATAAATTTCTTCTTTTCTATCAATCAGCCAATTTTGCTGTCTTTTTAATAGATTTTAAATATAAAAATAGATATGATATGATCCATATCCCTCAAAGAACAACTTTTATATTTTTTTCAGTATGCTGTATATTCCACCTCCTATAAGCTTTCAAATCGGTTCAAAGCACCTATTAAATTCTATATGGTTATACGGTTTTGTGTTGTTTTCTTACATTGAACAAAATTGGTAGCCAGGCTGGTGCCACCTAGTGCTTTCACTCAATTTCATTTCTCTCCAGCGACTAGGTCAGGAATCGGAATACACTGTAGACGGTTAGTGATAATCCTGGAAGTTGTAGACCACGCAATGGCCAATCAGCGAAGAGCTGTGAAGCCATGATGTCAAACTCAAGCACCTGTCTGGGTCCCAACAGTAAACAAAGCGGTTGAGATGGATGTAGACGAAGCCATACATTCTCTGTTGGCAACGATTCCTGAGGTTGAGGATTTAAAGCCGGAATAAAGAGAATGTTTGGGGAATTTTATCAAGAGGAAAGATGTTATTGCCCTTCTTCCTACAAGATTTGTTGCATTAAATATGTCGCAACCAAATAGCAGCGATTGGTTAAATAAAAAGTACCTGCCTACCGTCAAGCAAACAAATCTTAATGCTATGAGGTCAGACGGTTTCCACGAAATGAAACCGGGTAATGAATCAGGCTACAAAATTGGGAGAAGTATTCTCAAAAACATCAAAATATACGATAGAGACGATAATCAAAGACAACTAGTTTGGCTGTGATCTTGTTGGCTAAAGAGATTGGACAATGTGAACTTAAAGATGCACAGTGTAACTTTTCTGGTGGAGGGTCCGTCAAAAGCTTTTCTCCACGGGGATGTTAATGCTTTGTCTGGAATGTTTGACAGTATGCTATTAAACCTTTCAATCTTCATGGAAACCACACCAGACCAAGTTAGAGGTCAAATCTGTGGAGAGGCAACCCCACTCACAATCAGAATGCCTGTTATTTTAGTTTTCTTTAGTTTTTTTGAGCTATAAAACCACCTGTAACTGTAAGATAGAGCTTTTTAATGTCATACAGGGGAACATTTCAGGCACAGCAATGACTTATCCATAAAAACAATCAGGTGATGGACCCTCCACCAGAAAAGTTTCTCAGTGCAGCTTTAAGGAGCAGTCAATAGTTAACACAAGAAAAAGATAGCTAGTGCATGCTCAACTATATCTGTACTTCTTTGTAAAATGACTACAGTATACTCTCACTGGGTTAAAAGAAAAACTAGAATGCAGACTCGAACCCACAAAATCAATACAAGTTGGTTAAATAGATTGTGAAGGCAACAGCTATTTGTATATTTTATTGATGCTCAAAATATACTATGTTTTCGTGGAGACTGCACAAATTGTTAGTTTCAAGGTTCAGGGGAAATCATTTAGCCAGTGCAATGAAAAAGGACAGTAATAGTAACCTGTCACAATGACTTTTAAAGGGAATTTCTCCTGTTTTTTTGCAGCTGCTTCCGCCCGGTTCTGATAAATGCTGTGTTTAATTATTTAAAAAACACACTTGGGTAAAAGAAAAACTATAACTATGAATAGACTTTTTTGCTCATTTGTGTTTAAGGTTGTGAAAAGTATTGATACTAACCAATACTAAAAATTGTATTGCAGCTGGGTACTTTGTCAAGCAAGTATCAATACTGAAAATGTGTCTGTGTATTTTAAGAATAGAACTAGTACAACACCAACACAATATTAAAGAAACTATGGTTATTTATTAATTAATTAATTAATTTATTTATTTATTTGTTGTTGTTGTTGATATTCATCTCTATTTTCTAGAAAAGTTTTTTTTTTTTTTTTTTTTTTCACGGTAATGAATTGAGTATCAAGACTTTTCCTTGGTATGGAAATTAGAAATTGGTTGCTTTTAATGGTTGGCCAATATAGCGGGCCAATATTTGCACTTTTTAACACATATTATATCTCGATATTTAGTTTGACCCAACCAGCCGCCTAAATATGCATAAAGAACATAAATCCATAAAGCTTTATATCGAGATATTTTAAACATATCGAGATATTCTTTAAACTCGATATGGATTCTGACATATCGTATATATCGATATAATGCTCATATTCAATTGTGATTTCGCCGCTTCGCTTCTTTGCTGTCTCTGTTGTCGTGCCTCCGTCTCCCTGATATTGCTGCTTGTGTCTCATTCTCTCCTCACTACCGCCATGAATGCTGAAAGTTGGTGCCAGTGAAAAGCTTCGAGCACCATGAAACTTTTCCACCATTTACAGACAAGACCATCAGCAGCACATCCTCTGTCACAGAGAGAACACTCATATTCCACTGAGTTGTGTCCTTTAGTCCGAAAGAAGCTGAACCACATTAGCGGCACATGGGTGCTGTTTATGCAAGTTAGCCATGCACTTTTAAGTTTCGTTTCTGTAAAACGTAAACGCATGTGCACAAAAACTGCATTAAACACATTATAATCTCAAACGGGCTGATGTGGCTTTAGTCATGTAAAGTTTATTAATGCAGAAGATTTTAATGAATAATCTGCTGCAGTGTAACTTGTACAATAGTGTTTGGAAACGTTGGGTTTGATCTGCAGTGGATTGTGGGATTCTTCAAAGCTTCTTACGCTGGTGAGGAACATGGATCTGTTAAAATAATGAACCTCCCAAGCTTCCTCTGCTAAAGGAGCTCAAGGTTATTGTACTGTTAACAGAGTTAAGGCAAAGATGAGCTTGAGTTGAGTTGTTTTATTTATGAGTGAAAAGAAGGCAATATCTATTATTTCTTTACAGTTAACCTGTTACCACCCACCTCATTTTGGTGTGTGCACAATAGCACTACATACCCAAATGCCATAGCTTATTAAAAGAAAACCTTAGAACCCACATGCTTGTGTGAGGCACCATTTTAAAGCTTAGGCCTTCTAGTTTCTGTAGATATGTACATGAAGACTGTGAGTGCTGCCTAACCTACAGTACAGTCAATTAAAATTGAAATTTTTTTTTTTATTTTTTTTGGCTTCGAAAAAAAAAATAGAAAAAAATAAAGGCCTTAGCTTGGTCATACTTCATGCTAGGCATTTGTGACTCACTACACTCATTGTTCAAGTTGTTGGCAACAACTGTGTAGAATTTCAGATCTCTAGGACAAAGGGTTTTGATGCTGTGAGCCTTTGTGTAAACAAAATGACAATTCGGCACAAGATTGCCAAATTTGTGCCAAAATAATAATAATAATAATATAATAATAATAATAATTGTTATTATTATAATACTAATTCTTCTGAGCTTTAGGCATGTTTTCTCAAGAAAAAAAACTAAAAGTAGCCAAAATTGTCCTCCAAGTGGAAGATCTGCCTTCTATAGCACCGCCCGCACTGCTTCCTGTCTCCCTCGCTCTTACGCTTATAAACACCGCGTCCGTTTTTCAATACATATCTGAATGTCCCACCCACCGTTTGAAAGCTCTGGTGATAGGCTAAAACAATATGTCAATCACTTTCTGGAAGATCCAATGACTGAAGAGATTTCCCGTAAACAACTGATGACGCGTGCGTAAAGCCAGGAAGTACGTGAGTGCAGTTAGCTTCTTCAGCGGCTTGTCCCACCTAAACCCCGCCACCGACAACAGCGGGGAGGGTCTCATTTTGAAGCTAAGAGTGTGAGGAAAACAAGCGTACCCAACAGTGCTAGCAAACCTGCTAGAAACGCAGTGGAAGAAGGGAGAGAAGAGAAACCTTTTTTCATATCATTGTATCCATCGATTCATACAGACAAGGGTTTTCTGGATTATTTCCCCATATGGAATTATTTTATGGAAAAAACAACTTGATATTCTTTTTCTGTGGATTATTACGGACTTATTGAGTACAACTTTTCATGGATTGAACGCGTTTTGGACTGACAGAACCGGCTCAAAGAAACGCGTATTTTATTCTTTGATTATGATATGAATTTTTAAGTTATAGCGTTTTGGGCTCGTTGTACGGCATAAAATGAATGATATGGTTGTTTTATTGAGAAGTTAAGCTTTCAAACGATGTATGGCATGCCAGTAGTGAAAACAATAATGAAGGTGAAAATACAGAGTGAAAATTTTTTTGGGGAAAATCGCCCGCCGGCAGGCGGGTGGATGGTAAGTGATGTAATCAAGGATTTTTCCGTAATCTTAAATATGGCAGAAGCACTTTGTTCCTACATGAACTGCCTACCTCTTGCACTTCAATAAAAAAAGACCTTGTGGAATTTGTCATATGTGTTTTTGCAGGAGTTTTGGGGGGGTTATTTTGCCTATACACATATCGAGATATAGCAAAATATATTGAGATATATTTTTGCTCCATATCGCCCCACCCTACTTTATATGAATACTTCAGTCCAAAGAAGGTACTGTAAAAATGTGACTTAAAGTAGCTATCCATTGTAATACAAGGTGGTGGATGAGTTTGTAGTGAATTTAAATTTGATAATTTGGGGGAAATTACTTAAATCACTCTTATCTATTGTCCCCAAAATAACATCAGAGAAAGAGAAGCTCTAGTATTGTAACATACATACATTCATTGTTCATTTGTGTGTGCTGTATATTCAGGGTTAAAGTACTGAAGGCAGATACTTCTTAAAAGTCTTCCAGTGTCTGTGTGCAGTGATGCTTCTAGGATCTGCAGTGCATAGTTGTATAAAGCCAAAATGTCAGTCACTTCCTCATTCCAAACATGGCGTCCACTCAGACCCTCTGCTCTCCGGTGCTGCCGTGGCGACGGTGCCAGCTCCAGTGATCTTGTGGATAAAAGTGGTGTGTGTGCCCATGCAGCCACTGAGGGGTCAGGCCTGTGCTGTGAAGCCCACATCAGAGCCTGCCCACTGGAGGTGACCCCAATCCCATTCACATTTGAGTTATTCTTGGGAAATGCAGGAATAACACTGACACCAGACAAGTGTGAGGAGAGAGTCTGGAGAGGCTGGGATTGTGTTGTCATATATCATCAAAATTTCCTCTTAGCCTAATGTTAAAACAATGCAGATTTTAAGTACAACATTTAGTGGCCATTCAAAGCATTCTGAGACTATTTATTCATTTTCACTGCTGCAGTTTTGCTCCTTCGAAATTTTGTTGTATTTTGTACAATGACAATAAATGTGATCTAATATAAATAAATGTATTTACCTGTAGTGATTCAACAGTTTTTTTCGGGTTGTTCCATCCTGCTATTGTTTATTTCTTAATATTGTTTTGGTAATGTATCGTTATGGAAATTGACTGTTTGTTGGTCTGCTTTACTTGGCTAGAAAATGTGCCTATTGTGAATACATATTATACATTGGGGGAAATGGACTCTGGTTACCTAGAGGAAACCCACCTAGATGCACAGAGAACATGCAGACCAACTTTTGAAAGTATACTTATATATCTATTATCATTCACAATTTTGTATTTATCAAACTTGTATCTATAAACATATCATTTTTTATTTGAGATAAGCAGTATCATATTATGCATAATATGTAATTTATTTTGCTATATGTAAATATTTGTTAAGTTCCGTGATCAATGTACAGAAGCAACCACATCATTTTTGAAACTACGTTATGAACAGGGGTGGGTTAATATAAGTTTTTCTTCTTCCCACTCCTTTTCAAGAAATGTGCTTTTCTGTTGTTTACAATGTATCTGTAGTATACGTGATTATTGTTTCTCTCTTGGCACAAACTCGAAATAAAAACAAATCAATCAAGGTATTTAACACTGTTTCATCCATAAGAAGGTTCAAGTTAAAGTTCCTATATTACACAAAATGGATTCTTGTAAGCTTCTAGTCATGTTAGAATGTTGCCTCTTTGAAAACATATCTGGAGTTGTGTTTTGTTTCATTCACACATATTTGAGTAACTCTTTATTATTAGTCTGTCTACATCTCCAAATCCCAGGATGCCCTTTTCCACCTTGTGATGTCATGAAGCAATAGTTTTCAGGTTAAAAGCTACCTTTTACCTTTAATTCAGTAGAGATTGGCAATTAAAGGACTGAAATCATCCAAATGATTCTAGTCAAGGTGTATGGAGCTTAAAAACACTGTGGAGCACTTCCTGTATTACCATGTGACATCACAAGGTGGAATAGAGTGTTTTCTGTTTGAGAGAAGAACTCCGCCTAAATATGCAGGATTTGTGGGTTAAATGTGTGAATGAAACAAAACACAATTTGTTTTCGATGAGGAAACAACATTATAACATAGATCAGAAAATGTCATAATATGTCATTCATTCTTGAAGCTAATAAATCTTATAGTCACAAATTCATAGTTACACAAATACAAAAGATGCATTGATCTGAGTGCAAAGATAGCTCCCCATCACTGTTGTCATCTCTTACTCCGAGCGTATGTATTTTTACAACCTTGTCGCGATCTTTGGTGTGTTCGTTTGTCTCTCTCCAATAAATCCTGCGTCTCTTTGACTGATATGGGCAGTGTGGTTGGCATTGTGACAGTGTGGGGGTGGGTGGGAGTTGCAGCTGTCAGCGCGGAAGATCTGAGTTCAGTTGAGTTGAGACAAACCCAGGCTCCTCCAGTGTCCTCGGCTGTAATATAATCAGCTTTATAATTTATGGCCGGAGAGTTCACCAGCCTGTAGCTCAGCACCGCAGCCTCTCACTCTAGATTAATGAAGCCACTGTACGCGCTCTTTTCTTTCTCTTTTGTCTTTCAAATCAATGTCTTCCAACACATCTATTTTTTTAAATGTTAGAGTTGGAAGATTACAGCAAAAGACAAAAAGAATAATTGTAAAAACTTACCTGTGGCTAATAAATGTACTGCAGTTTTGCTCATTATCAGTGGTGGAAGAAGTACTCCATTTGTTTACTTAGAGGTGCATTGCGCAATTTTTGTGGTGGAGGGTCCATCACCTAGCCAGGCTGGTCCCACCTAGTGCCTCCGCTCAGTTTCATTTCTCTCCAGCAACTAAGTCAGGAATCAAAATACAGAAACCCCGGAAGTGCAAGTTCGGGCACCAGCCAATCAGCGAAGAGTCATATATTCAGTGTTGTCAGTGATTCCCAAGATCGAGTATTTAAAGTCGGAACAAAGAGAATGTTTGGTGAATTACATCAAGGGGAAAGACGTTATTGCCATTCTTCCAGTGGGATTTGGGAAAAGCTTAATTTACCAGTTAGCCCCGTTAGTGGCACATTACATACATCACAACGAAATGCAGCGATTGGTTAAATGATAAAAAGTACCCACCTACCGTCGAGCGAACTAATCCTAAGGCTGCGAGGTCAAATGGTTTGTACAAAGTGAAACAAAGTAAATTTATTTATTTAGCATTTATTTAGCGCTTATTCATTACGGATGTTTCTATTGCGCAAAAATACAATAATTCTGTCTGTGAATAGGGTTGCCTCTCCACAGATCTGACCTGTAATGTAGCCTATATAAGATACTTTTAAGCAATAACATCTCCATGAAGACAAGCAGGTGACAGATCCTTCACAAGAAAAGTTGAGCAATGCATATTTAAGTAAAAAAAAAAAAAGGAAAAAAAAACTTCCACTACTGATGATGAGCGAAAGTGAAACTGCAGTACTTTTATTATCAACAGATATCCTAATTATTATTATATCCTAATTATTTACAGCATTGTGTTATAAGCACTTTTCACAACTTTCAGAGACTGGAGTGGAGTGGAGTTTTTCAGTAACCAGCATGCTAACAGAACACTTCCTGGTCCTAGTGCAATAGAATGATTTATAATAAGATGCAAACAGCTCAAAGGACACAGCGGCCTTATTCTGACTTTAAAATATCTGTACTGGGGCGAAACATATTTTCTCAACTACATGAATTAAAAAAAATCAGGTACAGCCACTTTAAAGCGCTGTTTACTGTCCTCGTGGGGAAATGTGTCCTCTACGTTTGATATGTCCATGCCGCTGGTTCTGAACCTGTCAGGAGCAATGACTGATCACAGAGCAGTGCATGGGGATCCATTTTCAGATCTTTTTTTATTTATGCTTGAGGTTTATGATCAGGAGTACCTAGCTGGAGGATTCGCCTATTGTGCATGTTTTAGGAGGATGATTAGGTAAACAAATAAGACCCTCCCACACATAGAGATAACACGCAAATTGAGTAAAATAATACCTGGAATAACTTGTGTTTTATTTCATTCATACATGTTTGAGTAATCCTTTATCATTAGTTTGTTTACATCTCCAAAGATCAAAATGCTTTATTCGACCTTGTGATATCATGTAGTGGTAGTTTTCAAGTTAACAGATATCTTTTACCTTTAGTTCAGTGCAGATTGGCAATTCCACGGCTGAGGAAATAACGCTGCAAATTGTTGGGAACTTTTTCAAAACTGATATTGAGATGATGTTCTCTCCAACTTTCCATGTTAATTACAGGGTTGAGGTGCAAACCAGAGACACTTGAGGTACGCTCCAGGCAAAGGTCCAGTAGAAATACAGGAAGAAACTCTTTTCTAGTGAGAACAGTGTCACCTGCAGTAAACACCCCCTCAGGGCTGTAGACAGCAGATACAGATATTTCTAAATGTAGATGTAGAAAACCTCCTGACACTAGCCTGTTTGTTTACTCAGGCACTGCTGTCCTTGCCTGGTGCAATCTGATGTAAGAGTTTCAAAAGGAGCACAAATGGCGACGATTTACTAGTAATTTGGCAGAAAAGTGAAAATTCTTATTATTATACATTTGGAAGATTGTTGTCTAATCCGCTGTTCTGGCTGACTGCGTTTGCTAGTAGTTGGTG